>NC_061114.1:83025265-83045673 GCF_002878395.1 Capsicum annuum | reverse complement strand
TATGTAATCCTAATAATTAACCCATGCATCTTGTAATTAAGGCATTTAGTACTTGGTATTATCATACCAATCATTCTTACAAGCTTATATAATCATGCCAAACCAATATAACAATTAGACTCCTAAGTATAGTTTTAGAACCTAAACCATGTCACCAAGAGCCTTTCAAGCCTATTTAAACTAATTATACATTAATTTAATGCAATGGATTCATATATAAGTTGAATTATGCAACTATCCAAGATCAAAAATCAAATTTCCAAAGTGGGTTGGGGTTAATGCTATTATAAAGCAAAAACGTCATCAATTTAGGGAAACAAGTTTTCCATTACAACGCACCCATTCAGTCAAAAAATAATAAATTGAACATAAATCATCAATTTAAAACATGGGAAAAGTAATTTCAATGATACCAATCAAAACCTCTAAACCCAATTTCAAATCCATCAATTGAAATCACACAGATAATGAGCAAATAAGTGACAAAATGCAAAAGTAAAGTTGGAGAATGAGATATATGCTTGAAAACCACAAGGAATTGAAGAAAATTCAAAGTTTAGATCTTGGATGGTGAATCCTTTATAAAAACCCTTGAGTTTTCTTGAATTTTGAATTTAAGAAAGAAAGAATGGAGTTCGATCTTTTGAAAATAAAGGAAAAACAGTTATTTTACATCAATAAGTCATAGAATGGGTAAAAAGACCAAAGCCCTTCACCCCAAGTGAGAAAAATAAAAAATGGATGTCATTAATATAGGAGTATGGCACGTCCTTTTCGTGGAGTGTAGCCTCCATGCCATGCCCTTATTGTGGAGGCTAACCTCCATGGTATACTACTATCATGGAGGCACACTACTTTGGAGTTCCAAAATTGCCCTAATCCCCTTCCAAAAATTTTGAAACTTTCCTAAAACACCCTTCTGACATCCCTAACATAATTCAAGTTAAAAATGATACTATAAATATAGGGGGGTCAAAAATAAAATCATTGAAATTTCACAGGGTCTTACACAAAATATCTTATTATTTCAAAAAAAATCTTATTTTTAGTATATATGGAAAGCCAAATGAGTAGTATATTCAATAAGCCTTCATAAAATCTAATTGGAGAAGCCAATTTATTTACTTAGGGCAAATGAAAAATGTTGGCAGCTTTTATGCAACAAGATTTGACACATAATCTTGACACATGTCAAGAGAAGAACCCCCTCTATAAGTCCATAAAAGGCATAATTTTATGTTACGACCCTTCAGGTTATTTTACATATTTCTACTTATTTTTATTATTAGAACTTTTCCAAAGATACCCCTAATAAATTTGTGACTTGCTGGAGCTGATAGTTTAATTATTGGGCAGTTCTTCTATTTTTTAGAGCCAATTCTCTATTTTAAAGTCTTCGTTGGTCCAAACGGCCACTAGGCTAAAACTTCAGCAAAACAATATCGTATGCAAATTCCGACTGCACTATCAGCTTTAAAATATGGATTTTAGGATAGGTGGATCTTTGGTTTGGGTCCCGAGACACCTAAACTCTTTTTGACCTAATGATTGAAAAGTTAAGAAAATAAAATATGGGTGTGAGACCTATATTTGGTCGAAAAACCTCAGATGGAAAATTTTATTGTGCCATTTCTTTTGAAACATTGAATTTGGTATGGTCACCTAGTTCATTTGTGTATATGGGATTTCAAATGAATTTTGAGCAATTTTCAAATACTTGAAAGATTTTCCAAGTTTTAGTTGTTATTTAGTGCAGCTGCTATCACAAGACAAGGGCTGTGATTGAGGAACCATTAGAAGGATAATGTAACACCCTAATTTGCTTAACCGAAATGCTACACGGTGCTCATGACCTCAAAGGACCACAAGCTAACCTGTGACTGATATATGTACCTGTATACTGCATAAAATGCTAAATAATGTGGACACATGCACTGAAAGGCCATAAGGTTCAATACTGAACATAACATGGATGAGATAACATCTGTGGGGTAATACAATACCAAAAACAAAACTATAAACACTGAAGTCTGAAACATAATAGTCTCTATCTAGTCTAAAAGCCACTACTTTCTGAATAATCTGAATAAGTAGTTGATGGGATATGTGTCCAACTAACAACTAAACAATGAAATAGTAGAGAAATAATTATGTCCTCAAAGGATGAGGACTCACTTCTATTCTGACTGTTGAGACTGGAATTTAATGCTGATCTGGAACTCGTGTCTCTGAACCTATGGTGTAACATAAAAAGAAAGCAACACAGCACAAATGCATTAGTACAATGGAATATACTGAGTGTATATGTGAGGTGGGCTAATGCAAGGGTTAACATGCACGAATAATGCCAACAGACTGTCTAACATGAATGCAAAAATGCATACATAAATACGTAACTGTAACTGACTCTGTGATATCATGATTACTGAATTTGAATACTGATTACATGACATAATAATAATTGATATAACTAATAGAATAAATAGCTATATCTGAATATAACTGATAACATGGGTAACTATATCTGACAGACCTGAATCTGATGGAACTATCTGAGTTCCTTACTGTATCTGTGTCGACTATATCTGATAGTCTTCAATCTAAAAAACTATCTGAGTTGTTTTACTGAGACTGGTACTAAAACTATGGGAGGCAGTATTTTACCGATATTCCCATGATACGCCAATATGGCTGAGTTGGGGTCCAATCTGTAACCCCAATTGGAAAGGTATCAATACCACACCACTAGCAAGGAAAAGCTGTGGGCAACCCTCATTTGATAGTGTCCTTAAAAGAGAATGGTGAGGCCCTTATCTGACAGTGCTTATCCTTCTCATCAACCCTTATCAAACAGTGTTGATATCTCAACCTATGTTGGTTACATAGTTCTGGAATGCAAGGATGACTTTTAAGGATTACACCCTCATCTGATTGTGTGTGTCCCCATCCTTGGGTTCATCGGTGCTAATTACTACTCCCATCCGAATGGACACTAAATATGATTTACTGAACTGAACATAATCTGAGTTACTAAGTTCCGTTGACTGACGGAATACTACTAAAATCTAACAACTGACTGAGTCATGAGATCATGGAGATTTTTCTTGAGTCATAAAACTATCTGAAGTCTAAGGATTCATAACTTGACGGAGAGTGCCGTGAAAACATAACATGGCTCTAGGTACACAGCTAATATTTTGGGTACAAGTACCCCTAGTACTCGATGGAAGGAAACTGACAAAGCATGACTTAGTTAAATACATAATAATCATCATAATACATTTACTAAAGCATTTCATCAAACATGTAATAGGCATAAGCATGTACGTACATTGGGATTTCATGATATCATGCTAATTAGATACTTTCCCTTCATCTAGGAATTAAACCAAACACATAGTAGGCATAGAATGTGTAAACAACATCATACAACAATTAACTATCGTGATTCAATTTCAATTTAATCATTCAAGGGTTTAGTCCTAGGGTTTTATGAATCTAAACCGATACAAATCAACCCATATGGAATTTAACACTCATTCATAGAATACAATTCAATTACTTATTATCAACATGAACAAAAGTAGCCCAATCATGAAATTCATAAGAAAATCCACAACTTGAATTTAGAAAAGGGATTCTTGGACTTCATAGATGAAAGGAGTTCATGAATGAACACTATGCATACCTTAGTTTGTGATTTTGTGAAGATTGATAGTGAAACCTTCTTGAATTTAAATCCCCAATAGAAACCCTAGCTTCTTCTTGAGAGAAAATAATGTATTTTAGATGAAGAATAGCTAAATCACGTGTTATTGGGTTTAAATAGGAGAAGGAAATTAACTCTTTTAACCCTGGACGCGTGATTTAATTTCAGTAAAATTTTCCCAAACTAGGACCCTAGCACGACGCAGCATTATTGTGTTGTGTCACTGTAAATTGACAATTGGAAAATTAAGGGATGGTGAAATGCGGAGCCATCATTTTTCCCCTTCCTTCATGACCTAGAACTTTGGCGCGATGCGGGGGAAATCGCACTAAGACACTAGAAAAAGGACAATTCTGAATTTGAGTGCTAGCACTACGTTCCATAATTGCAGACACCTACTAGAAATTGCTAAATGCCATTTCCTCTAGTGGCACGGCATGACACTGACTAATATGGCATTGTTTTAAGATGGAAACTTGAAATAGTAATAAATTCTTACCCGGTTATCAAATTTAACCGAATCATATATCAATGGAAAGCTTATTGAATTTTCCACATGAAAAAAAGTGAAAATCTTGAAAATTACTCATGGAAAGATTATCATTCACTTTAGAACCTAATACTAGGAATTCTTGGGATGAAATTTGCTAAAAATCTTTGGGGTATTACAATATCTCCCCCTTGAGAACATTCATCCTCAAATGAGACAGACTAAGAGGGGAAATAATAAAATAAACATGAATAACTGGAACATGATCTCATGACAGAAAAGCTAAGCATAACATACTGAACATGCATATTTGATGCATGTGTAACTAATTCATAAATGCATGACTGAATATTCTGAGAAACTAAGTTTCTCACAATGAGAATACATTTTTGATGCATAATTATTTAACTGAGCTAATACATAAATGCATAACTGAATATGCAATGGTAATTGATACCAAGCTTATATTGGGAACATGAATATGAAACTGAATACCATGTTCGTGATGAACACTAATCATGAAATTGAGTAAGCTTAAGGAGAACTATTACCTTGAGATTGATCTGAGTTGGCAGAAAAGAGGTGAGGATACTTGGTATGCATGTCTGCTTCTACTTCCGAAGTAGCTCCCTTGATGGATTGATTTTGCCAAAGAACTTTAATTAGAGGGACTTTTTTGTTCCACAATCTATGAGTCATATAGTCTAAGATTTCGACTGGAATCTCTTAATAAGAGAGACTATTTTGAACATCAATGCTCTGAATACGGACTACGACTGGTGGGTCACCTAAATACTTCTTGAGCAAAGAGACATGGAAGACTGGATGAACTGAGGCTAGATCTGAAGGCAATTCAAGATCATAAGCTACCTTGCCAAAACGACTGAGAATCTTGAAGGGACCGACAGATCGAGGATTGAGCTTTTCCTTCTTGTCGAATCTCTTTACTCCCTTCATAGGAGATATCTTTAGATAGACATGATCACCAACCTCAAACTTGAGATCTTTTTTTACGAATATTTGCGTAAGTCTTCTATAGGCTCTAAGCAGCCCGGAGTCTTTCTCTGATTAACTGGACTTTTTTTAAGGCGTCGAATACTAAGTCAAGACCTATGAATGAGGCCTCACTAATTTCAAACCAACCAATTGTAGATCTACATCTCCTACCATAAAGAGCTTCAAATGGATCCATCCAAATACTGGAATGATAGTTGTTATTGTATGCAAACTCAATCAAAGGTAAGTGGTCATCCCAACTTTCCTTAAAATCAATTGCACACGCCCTTAGCATATCTTCTAATATATGAATTGTCCTTTCTTCTTGACTATCTGTCTGAGGATGAAAGGTTGTACTAAAATGAACTTGGGTACCAAGACCCTTTTAGAATGCTTTCCAAAAGTGAGAGGTGAACTGGGTACCTCTATCTGAGATAATAGACAATGGAATACCGTGCAATCTGAACAGCTACTTGATGTAAATCTTGGTGCAATCCTTGGCAAAATAAGAGGTATGAACTAGAAATAAATAAGCTGATTTGGACATTCTATCTACAATGACCCAAACTAAATCATGCTAATGACGAGTTCGAGCCAAACCCATCAAGAAGTCTATGTTCACAACTTCTCACTTCCAAGTAGGAATACTAAACTCCTACATGGACCCACTAGGTTTCTGATGCTCTATCTTAACTTGCTAACATATAGAGCACTTAGCCACAAACTCTGCTTTCTCTCTTTATCCCACTCCACCAATAAATTTCCTGCAAGTCATGGTACATCTTCATGGCCCCTGGATGAATAGAGTAGCATGCACTATGTGCTTCTGCAAAAATTTGCTGCCTTAAGTTGTCTACACCTGGAACAGAGAGATGACCCTAACAACACAAAACATCATCTCCCCCTTGGGAGAAAACCTCTACTTTCTTATCCTGAACTGACTCTTTCAACTTAACAACGATGGGATCTCTATCTTGCTTTTCTTTTTCCTCAAAAACTAGAGATGATTCATAACTACTCTGAACACAAACACCACCCTCTAAGGAATCAACTAAGCGAACGCCTAGTCTAGCAAGCTGATGGACTTCTTGAGCTAACAACTTCTTACTATCCTCCACATGAGAAACACTACCCTTGGATAGCCTACTGAGAGCGTCACCCACTATGTTGGCCTTCTCGGATGATAGGGGACACTCATGTCATAGTCTTTCAAGAGCTCTAACCTCCTTCTCTGATAAAGAATGAGATTATTTTAAAAAAAAACATACTAAAGACTCTTGTGATCTGTGAAGAAATCTACATAAACTCCGTAGAGATAATGCCTCTAAATATTTAAGACAAATACTACGGCTGCTAACTCAAGATCATAAGTAGGATAATTCCCCTCATGGAGTTTAAGTTTTTTGGAGACTTAGGTTATGACCTTACCATGCTGCATGAGAAAACAACCCAAAGCTACTCTGGATTCATCACAATACAACACGAACCCATCTGAACCATCTGGAAGAGGTAAGACTGGGGCTGAGGTAAGTCGAGTCTTCAACTCCTGAAAACTCTTCTCGCAAGGGTCTGACCATTGAAACTTAAATTTCTTCTGAGTCAATCTGGACATAGGGGATGCAATAGATAAAAATTCTTCAATAAACCATCTGTAATAACCCTTGTGGTTCTTACCACAAGTCTGACAAAGGGGATTAGTTTGGGCATTGTTGATACTTCCCTGAGACTTAAAGCCTAGCACTCTATCTCTGAACTTAGAAACTAGAGCACTGGATAAAAAGGAGCAGGAACTGATGACTTAGTACGAAATAGAGAATGGTTTCCTTTTTCTAATTTAGGCTGACTAAAATTGAAGCTACCTCTCCTAGCTTTCTTATTCTGCTTTTTATTTTGCTTAATCTTCTGCTCCTCTATCTACTGAGCATGTCATGTCACTATTTAGCATGGGGGATCTACACTCATTAACCACGCTATCATTTAACCCTAAAGCAAACTTACTCATCTTAGCTCTACCGTCTACAACCATATAAGGGGCATATCTAGCTAATTGAGTAAACTTTAGAGAATACTCTTTCACCATCGTATTGCCCTACCTGAGGTTGATGAATTCTAGGATCTTAGCCTCTCTAAGCTCTTAGAGAAAGAATCTATCTAAGAATGCAGTGACAAACTCCTCTCACTCTATAGGACCTGCATCATCAGACCATTCTAACTTCTACTGTTTTAACTAAGTATGAGACACATCCTGCAACTAGTATGAATCTAACTCACCACTCTCAACAGTAGTCACCCCTATGATGTATGTCACTTTCTAAACTTGATCAATGAATTCCTGAGGGTCTTCATCTACTTTATACCCATTGAAGGATGGAGGATTCATTCGGGTGAAGTCCCGAATCCTAGCTGCAGCTGAGTTGGACACTGGGTTGGTTGGAACGATACCTGTTTGCTCATTATGGAAAGCTACTGACTTATCAAGAGTGGTAAATGCGATCCTAAACTCCGTATGAGAAAGATAATTGCCCAAAGGTTCTTCGGGCTGAGGGGCTAACTGATTTCTTCTCTTAGGAGGTATATTCTGAAATAAAGAGAAGAAGTGGATTAGACTGAGAGATTGACTTGTCATTATGCTCACTGGCATGACATGAATACTAAAAAAAGTGAAACTGTTCCTAAACATCTCATAGCCTCTTGTACATAAATGTGGTGCGCAACATACCCATGCACAAAACTCTACTAGATGCGGCTTTCAGACTTCCTTGGAATCTATTGATCCTTAGGCTCTAATACCAAGTTTATAACACCCTGATTTTCTAAACCAAAATGCTACATGGTCCTTATGACCCTGAAGGACCACAAGCTAATCCATGACTGATATCTGTACCTGTATACTACATAAAATACTAAATAATATAGAAACATGCACTGAAAGGCCATAAGGTTCAATACTGAATATAACATGGATGAGATAACATCTGTGGGATAATACAATACCTAAAAAAAACTATAAACACTGAAGTCTAAAACATAATAGTCTGCATCTAGTCTGAAAGCCTCGACTGTCTAAATAATCTGAATAAGGAGTTGATGGGACATGTCTCCAACTAAATACAACTAATAACTAGTCTATGAAATAGTGGATAAATAATCATATCCTCGAAGGATGAGGACTCACTTCTATTCTGACTGCTGATATTGGATTCTACTTCTAATTTGGAATTCATTTCTCTGAACCAATAGTGTAACATAAAAAGAAAGAACCATAGAGTAAATGCGTTAGTATGATAGAATGTCCTGAGTATACATGTGAGGTATGCTAATTCAAGGGTTAACATGCATGAATAATGCTAGCTGATTGTATAACATAAATGCAAGAATGCATACATAAATATGTAACTATAACTGACTCTGTGATATCATGATTACTGAATCTGAATACTGATAACGTGACATACTAATAACTAATATAACTGATAGCATAAATAGTTGTATCTGAATGTAACTAGTAACATGGGTGACAATATCTGACAGTCCTGAATCTGATACAACTATCTCAGTTCCTTACTGTATCTGAGTTGACTATATCTGATAGTCTTAATTCTGAAGAACTATCAGAGTTCTTTTACTTAGACTGGTACTAAAACTGTAGGACGTAGTATTTAACCGACATTCCCCTGATACGCCATTATGTATAAGTTGGGGTCCAATCTGTAACTCGAATTGGAAGGGTGTCAATACCGCGCCACTAGTAAGGACAAGCTTTAGGTAACCCTTATCTGATAGTGTCCCCAAAAGAGAATGATGAGGGCCTTATCAGACAGTTCTTATCCACCTCATCAACCCTCATTGAACAGTGTAGATGTCTCAACCTATTCTGGCTATATAGTTTTGGAATGCAAGGATGACTTCTAAGGATCACACCCTGATCTGATAGTATGTGTCCCCATCCTTGGGTTCACTCGGTGCTAATTCCTAAGTCCCCATCCTTGGGTTCACTCGGTGCTAATTCCTACTCCCATCTTAATGGACACTGAACATGATTTACTAAACTAAACATGAGCTGAGTTACAAAGTTTTGTTGACTAGCGGAATACTACTGATATCTAACAACTGACTTAGCCATTAGATCATGGAGATTTTTCCTGAGTCATAAGACTATTTGAAGTCTAAGGTTCATAGCTTGACTGAGAGAATCGTGAAAACATGACATGGATCTTGGTACAAAACTAATGTTTTGGGTACAAGTACTCCCAGGACTTGATGGAAGAAAACTCACAAAGCATAACTTACTTGAATACATAATCATCATAATACTTTTACTGAAGCATTTCATCAAACATGTGATAGGCATAAGCTTGTACGTACATGGGGATTTCATGATATCATGCTAATTAGACACTTTCCCTTCATCTAGGAATTCAACCAAACACATAGTACGTATAGAATATGTAAATAACATCATACAACAATTAACTATCATGATTCAATTCTAATTTAATCATTCAAGGGCTTAGTCCTACAGATTCATTAATCTATACTGATACAAATCAACCCATAAGAAATTTAATACTCATTTATGGAATACAATTCAATTACACATTATCAACATGAAATAGGCAGCCCAATCATGAAATTCATAAGAAAATCCATAACTTGAATTTAGAAAAGGGATTTTTGGGCTTCATGAACCAAAAGAGTCCACGAATGAACACTATGCATACCTTAGTTCATAATTTATAAAGATTGATGGTGAAACCTTCTTGAATTTGAATCCTCAATAGAAACCCTAGCTTGTTCTTAAGAGAAAATTGAGAGAAAATAGTATATTTTGGGTGAAGAATAGCTAAATCACATGTTATTGGGTTTAAATAAGGGTAGGAAATTGACCCTTTTAACCTTGGACGCGTCACTTAATTTTAGTAAAATTTTCCCAAACTAGGCCCCTGGTGTGATGTAGCGTTATCGCGCCATGTCACTGGAAATTAACAATTTAAAAAATGAGGGATGGCATAATACAGAGCCATCGCGTTGCCCCTTCCTTCATGACTTGGAACTTTGGCACGACGGGAGGGGGGGAAATTGCGTTGCGACACTGGAAAAAGGAAAATTCTGAATTTAAGTACTAGAGTGATTTTCCATAATTGCAGACACCAACTGGAAATTGCCAAATACCATTTCCTTTTATGGCGCAGCACGCCACTGACTAATATGATGCTGTTTTACGATGGGAACTTGAAATAGTCATAATTTCTTACCTGATTATCAAATTAAAACAAATCATATATCGATGGAAAGCTTATTGAATTTTCCATATGAAAAAAATTAAAATCTTGAAAATTTCTCTTGGAATAATTATAATTCACTTTAGAAGCTAATACTAGGTATTCTTGGGACGAAATTTGCTAGAAATCTTTGGGGTATTATAGATAAGTAGTGAAATTGTAAGGCATGTGTTGCAATTGTAACTCGCTTGTGCAACCACTAAATGTTGTGATCAAAGGTCTGGGCCTATGATAGCGGGACCCGAGTACCTGATATGGGCATAAACAAAACCTTATATCGCAAATTCAGCCATTTCTCATCCATTTCTTGCATGCTTATTTCCGAAATATTAAGGTAATGTGAGAGTGAAGCTTGTGGGTGATTGAGAAGCTTGATCAATACTTGGTTTTTTAATTATCCGTCGAATTTGAGGTAAGACCCCTCTAAATTCATGATAGATTTATCCATTTTCTTTCTTATAACCTCAAAAACTTGAGGTCTTGATTGTAACCCCAATTTAGCTTGGATTTCATCCATTTTTAGGGTCATAATTCCTTGTTCATGTAAGAATATTAGGTTGGTTTCATAAATTTAATTTCCATAAGCGGGACCCATATAGAGTTTTTCATGTAATTTTTGGGCCCAAAGTACAATAGTGCAATATGGGTATCGTTATTCTTATATTGATGAGTATAATATGTTTATGTTATCTTGGCATCTTGAGGAGTCTTCTTAGAAGGCAAAAGTCGTGGTTTAGTAGATCATTGAGATTTTTTCGACATCGAGGTAGGCTAGTTTTATCCTTTGTTAGATTGAGAAACTTCATTGTATATTTATGACACTATGTTGAATTCAAAATGGGTTTTAGCTGTTGGATTGATGAAATGCAAGACTAGGTTTAGTTGGATCGATTAAGATATTTTGAAATTGTAGAATGAAACACTTAAATTGTTTTATTATGCCTTTGGAGAATTGGACTTCATTCTCATTTTTAGCATGAGAATGCCTTAGATTACTCAAGATTAAGTAAACTGCTCAAGGCATTCATGTTTAGGGTAAGATTGGCCTTAGTTGCTTACACTAATAAATGTTGCCTTAATTTTTATTTGACTTAGTTGTTATGTTTAGGAACGACCTCTACCTTAGGGCTAATTGTGACTTGTTTAACATCTATGAGTGGATTTAGATACCTTAGCCCAATTTAAGGTAGAAATTGACATAGAGTATATATTGGGTATTTAAAAATGGGTTCCTTGACCCACCTTATTTCAAGATTGATGATTAGTTCTCTTAAAACCCTTATATATTTGTGAAATACCTAGAGAATTCCCCTTTATGGCAACGTTGAGGAACTTTGATACTTGATGATTATGTTGGTCAATGAGAGGGTTGACTTCTATTGATTATGCTATTTATGCTATTGATGATACTATTCATAATGTTCATTATATATAAAAATATATATTCGGTTCAATTCCGAAAGATGATTATGCTATTAATCTTATACCTAGTTTGAGTTTAGAGGATTATTATGACACTAATGTATAATTACATGTTTGATTTGGGCTATTTATTATATTTACCTATTCAAGTCTAGTCATTGATTATAATTACCGATTTGAGTAAGGATATTGATTATATATTAGTTCAAGTTGGAGATTAATTATATTAATTAGTTCGAGTTCATCTTTTGGTTATTTATTTTTTAAAGTTCGACTATTGATTGCATTTATCATTTTGAGTTCTATTATACATATTATGCTATGATGATATACTTTTTATGATCAATTATATCAAGGTGTAAGATTGAAAGTAGCAATTTGGATGAGTCAAAAATGAGAAAATGGTTTTAATGTTGCATGACATAAATGGACTCTAGTGGTAAAATTACTTTTTGACAGAAATGATGATTAGTTTATTAATGATGACTAGTCGGTATATAATAACGAGCTGATAATTGAAATAGTGATAAGATATGGATTGTTGATTAACGATGGCTTATTTATAACTGATGATAAGGTTGCTATATATTGGTAAAATTATGGATTGTGGGTACTTTTCCAGATATTGGAAAATTGTTGAATGTTAGTTAAATAATCAGTTGGCTATTGGCAAGTGATGAATGATTTCTTTTGTTTTATATTTGAGTGTACTCTTCAGGTGTATGGGAGTTTATGATGAGTTATTTACTTTTCGCACCAATTGGCTTATCAGAGCCAATATTATAGTTTTTGATTGCTTGTGTGAAACATTATGATGCTTTTTTATTCTAATCTATCTACTTATTATGCACGACGAGCTTGGCATATGTTGATGCCTTATGTTATATTGTTATCCTAGCTTAATTACTCATTATGCACAGTGTTATTGGATTCAAATCAGGTTTTTTTTTTACCTTGACTTAGTTATGATATCTTGCATTTTATCATACATATATTATGATTTAGCTCAGTCAGTGGTGCCTACGGAGTACCTGTTGTTTTTGTACTCACACTACAATTTTGTAATCTTTTGGTGCAGATTTGAGTACTAACTATCGTCATTGATCGTTGATTGTGTTGTGTTGATTTTCTATATATAATATGAGATCTTGGAGTTAGAGTAACCTATTATCTTCCATCTTTTGATATTTAGTCTTTTGTTATTGAGACAAATATTTTTGACTATTCTACACATTTGAGTGATGCTCTTATACTGGCTCTACCAGGTTGTGGGATAGTATCTTTTATTGACTATCTTTATCTATGTCAATGTTTTACCTATTTTTGAATTGTGTTGTTGATTTTCGTATAAGTTAATCATTCTCTATCAAGTTAACCCATTACGTTTAGCTTAGGGTTATAATTTGGCTTACCTACTAGTGCGGTAGATATGTGCCATCATGACTTGATTCCTAATAAATTGGTTTTAGAGAAAGGTTTTACAGGTATTCTTGGTACAAGAGAAAATTGTCTAGTAGAATCCCGTGGATCATAATAATGACATCCATTTCCTATCTTCGGGGGGCTATAGGATATTCTTAGGAGTTTTTCACTTTTTTAACTTGTATCGTGCTAAGAGCCTGAGTTGGTTTATTAAACATTTCATTGACTTCACTCTTTCATAGATGGTGAGGATATGTGCTATCGCTACATGAGATAAGGGTCCCAAGATCGAGCCTAGGGATCCTATTCTTATTCGTAGATGACCCAGAGGTAATGGACAACCACGAGATATGTCCCTAGTAGAGGGCCAGGATAGGCCATTATCTCCAGGTCCTATTCCTACTCTTGAGCTAGAGATTCCTCTACCCTAGTCAACGGTGGGCTAAGGACCTTCCCAGACTCTACGAGGTGTTCTTTATTATTTAGTGCTTAGAGGTGCATTAGTTCAAATTTTAAGGATAGTTGGTGGAATTCCATTTGATGATTCTCAGTCAATGGAGCAGAGGGTAATGAGGCAGGGGCAAAGCCTATAGCTACGACCCCTAGAGTTGATGTTTCTATTGCACTGGTAGTTTTTCCAAAAGTAGTTGCTCAACCTACTATGTCTTCTGAGGAGTAGAAGATGTTGGGTATATTCTTTATATTAGCTCTACCTAAGGTTTTTGGTGCACTAGGTGAGGATGCATATGAGTTACTTATTGTTGTGAGGACAGACTCCATCATTTAGGAATTGATGAGACCCAGGGTGAGGATTACACAACAATTAAGGGGGACTTGGCTGCTCAACATTGGTGGAGAGGTTTTATGGATTCTAGACCAGTTGGATCTTCTTCTTTGACTTGGACTCAGTTCTCCGAGATGTTCGTTGAGAATTATATGCCTCACATCCTTAGGATTATTTGAGAGATTAATTTATGAGATTAGAGCAGGACTCCATGAAAGTTATTGAGTATGAGGATCATTATCCCAAGTTTTCCAGTTGTGCTACTTCGATTATGGACATAAGAGTATAAGAGAGTTCATTGCTTTGTTAGAGTATTGAGATTCCCCATTTGTATGTCTACTAAGAGTTTAGTTGCTTTGAGTAGGTATCTTGCTGAGGTGTAGATCACACTAAGGCGATAGAGGAGATACATCATGAGGCTGAAGGGGGGAACGATAAAAGGCCTAGATATCACGACAGTTTTAGTGGGAGCTGAAATACCTAAGAATGTGGCCTTGCCAAAAAAAAATTGGTGATTGGTGATAATCATTATATGTGTTGTGTTGTGTTTCATCCTTGTGGTGTATTTGTTTCTAACTTGTGTAAGGGTTGGTTTATGAATGTTGGTGTGTTAAATTGGGTTTATGATTACCTTGCCCCTTATTAGAAGATGCATGGTCTAGGGGGGGTAATTGAACAACCTAGACTTGAACCCTTGAATAAATAACAACTTTTGGTGTCTCTAGGTGGGTACGATTGAAGGGCTTGAGTCGTACCCTTGGTCACGACTCGTACCTTCCTCCTCATCCCCTCTCATATCCTATATAGAATCCTAAGGTAGTATGTTAGTTTCTATACAACTTGACCATACCTCACTCGTAACCAATGTATACTAGTCATATACTACCCAACTGTTTGGAGCATGGACCTAACTTGTGTGGACTATTTAGGTTATCGATGGTCTATACGAGTTAGGGGTTAAGTCGTACCCTTTGGTTATGACTCTAGGGTGCCCACTCATACCTACAATAATGTGGTTGACCCAGAAGAAGTCTAGGGTATGAGTTAGGGTACTACTCGTACCGTAGGGTATGATTTCTAGGAGAACCGAATGGAGGAGTCGTAGCCCTTCATGAGTGAACTTTCTGTCTTTTTATTAAGGGATTTTTGGTCTTTTACCTTGTCTAAAACCCTCATCCCTATCACTATATAAGGCATTGTAGCCTCCTAAGTTTTCATTTACAAGACTTAAACATTACAAAACACTCTAAAAGCTTCTTGGAGCATAATTGGAGGCTAGGGTTTGGAGGTGTTCATCTAGTGCCAAGGAAAGTCAAGATTGTTGGTGTGTCATCTTGTTTAAAGCATGTATCTATTACACTATTTAAATATCTGTAAACCCATGTATTTCACACTTGGATTAGTAAGTGTACATGGTGCTTTTGAATCAAATGAAAAGGGTTTTGTCACTTAACAATGAATAATGATGATTCTTGCTTATATATGTGTTGGTACAAATCATTAATGGTAGATTGAATAGGTGGCTGCTTTTGAATATTGTTTAATACGAGGGTCTTGAGGAATCCTAGTCTTGATGATTTGTACCATGAAAATGGCCTTGTTGAAGGTATGCACCCAAGGTGTTTGTGAAAATGTCTAAGTGAGTTGTCTAGTCATATATTATTGATGTATTTAACTAGGGCAATGGATCAATGAATATGAATATGTGATAAATTGTGTGTTCAAGGAATTATGAACTATGTGTGATAAAATTAATGACCTTGGTGGTTGACTAAGGAAAGGGTAAAATACCCAGGTATAAAGATGAAATCAAATTGTGGGTTGAATTCGATAGTGGTGAGAATGTGGGAATAAATTGTTGTAAGGGCCTTGATGTCCATATTTTATTTTGTATGATGAATTAAATGAAGAAATAGGCCTATTGAAATGGTTGAGAAATGAAGGTTCCCAAAATAGTGTTGAATTGGTTAATGGTTAAAGTCCTTAAGTGTTGTATTGAATGTATGATTGATCCATGAGTAAAGACAGATAAATTCCTATAAGACCCCACAAAATCCTAAGCTTAATTCAGTCCATTAATGCTTGCCAAGTGGTCCCAAATTTTGAAAAAATCTAGCTAAGTTTCAGACTTAGTTTATTTTTAGTCTTCGAAAGTTGGAAATCTCTTTTTCGTGACTTTAAAGTCTTTTAAATGTCTATATCTTAGTTAATTTATGATCAATGATGTCAATAGGGATTTCTGGACAAGTTTTAGATTTTTTGGACCTCGTTTAGACCAAGTTCTAGTGTCCAAAATAGTGAGTCGACGTGATGGTGGAGCATCGCATCATTCATCGCATCGATAGATAAAATATTCCTCACCTCAAGCCAATTTCCAGTGAGCCAACGCGATGTTGAAGCAGCGCATTGGCTATCGCATTGGTGCCAACGACGAGATACGTCAACCAGTGCGTCAGTACCTAGTTGTCATTCATTAAAACAATCGCGAACCTAGGGTTATTTCAGTCTTTTTATCACCCCCTGTATAGCCCTAAAACATTAGATTCAGCCATTATTCACCAAATTAAACTTGTTTTCTCTCAAATTCTCTCAAGAACAAACATTAGGGTTCTTAGTTCAAGACTCAAAACTCAAAAATTTCACCGTTAATCTTCTTAAAGTCAAGTATTAAGGTATGTTACATGTTGATTCATGTGTCCCTTCCACCCATGAAGTTCAAGAATCCATTTTCTAAATTCAAAGATTATATATTTATGAGTTTTCATGAATTATGTTAATTGATATTCATGTTCATGTTGTTGTTAGGTGTTGATTCATGTCTTAGATTACAAGTTTCAAGATTTGATCCTATTATGTGATGACTTGCATAATGTTTATGATAAACCCTTAAATTTTCAAGTGATTTGATGTAGCTATGATGATTTAGATGTATTAATTGTTGTATGACCAAAGAATGCTCCCAATATGTCTAATAAAAGGCCTATGTGAATGAGATAGAGTCATTATAGCATGTTGATAGGAAATCCCCAAGAATGTATAAGTTAATGCATGCCAAGTATTTGACTAAAGACCTTATTGAATGAATCATGAGACATTTATATGCTTCTCTATACATTTATAAGTTTATGACTTTCAAGTGCTAGATGAAATGCCTCATTGATTGTATTGTGAATGATAGACCATTGTCGTGTTATTCAAGAATAGTCATGCTTTATATTATTCGTGCTATTGAGTCCTGGGGGCATTTAATACCTGGTAATTTAGTTGTATGCCTAGAGCCAGTGTCTGTTTCAAGACAATCTCAGTTGTGCCACAATGAATAGAACTCAGTCAGTTACAGAACATAGGATAACTTAGTCACTTAGTTCTTTTCAGTTAAATAGTACGATCAGTAATAACTCAGTCAGGCCTAGTATGAACTAGGATACCAGTTCAGTGTCTTTTGGTTGGGAGTAAGATTCAGCGTTGAGCGAACCTAGGGATGGGTGCATACCTGTTAGTGAGGACTGGGTCCCTAGAAGAAATCCCTAAGTTCCAAAACTACACAGCCAGCGTAGGTATGAGATATTACCCGTTAGATAGGAATGACATATTCAGAGATCACCTGCTAGTTTAGGACTGATCTCAGGGGTCACCCATTAGATTAGGACTGGCTCCATAGCAGTTATCTTTACTCGTGGAACTGTACTGACACCCTTCCAGCTGCGGTTACAGGTTGGACCCCAATTAGTTTAGAAAGGGGCATGTCGGTTAGATGACTACCTCCAACAGTTCTAGTCTTAGTCTTCAGAATAGAACTCAGATCAGTATTATAAAAATTAGGACTGTTAGACACAGTCACTCAGCTCAGTAAAGAACGTAGATAGTTCTATAGATTTAGATATCACCCACTAGATAGACTTGATCTCAGCTTCAGTCAATCAGATATCAGTATCAGTAGACTAATTTATCATAAATCCATTTATTAGAATTTAGTATTCAGTGATACCATAATTTCAATCATAGTTTATGCATTCATACCTGCATTCTCACTCAGTCATTTTCACGCTACGTAGTCAGTTACAGTTCATGCATATTAACTCTTGGATTCAGTCTTACCTCATCTAGCATACCAGTACATTCACATGTACTGGCGTATACTTTTCTCTTGTGCTATGGTGTCTTATACAATAGGTTCAGAAACACAGGATCTCGAGCACCCTTAGCAATTCAGATTCAGCCATCAGTAGTAAACTTAGTAGTGAGTCCTCATCTTTTGAGGATGTTCCTTATTTTATTATTGCATTAGATTTAGCATTTCAGTAGATAGAGTTAGTTGTGGGATTGTCCCATCAAATCCTTATTCAGAGAGTTTAGAGGCTTTTTTTTCAAACTAGAGTACTTTCAGACAGTTGTTTTAGTTTTGGTATTGTTATACTTTATTTGGTTTTATTTTAGTATTGAACCTTATGGAAAGTTTTCCACTATTTTTCAGCATTTTATAGTATATTACTCTGTGCTCAGTTATAGATATCAGTCATGGGTTAGCTTGTGGTCCTTCGGGGTCATCGGCATCGTGTAGCTTGTCAACTATAGATAGTGTAATGGCTTGAGTTTAAAGTCCCTTTCATATGAGTAACTAGAGGTTAAAGTCCCTCGCCTAAAAAAATTTCTCATAGTTAAAGTCTCTTGCTCAAGGAGATCTCTTAAGGTGATAGTACCTTACCCAATGTATGAGAACATGGTTAAAGTACTTGCTTGAATTAATATGAGTATGGATAGAGTCTACTGTGGAATGAATATGTATGTGGTTGAAGTCCTTGGTTAATAAATGGGTAAGAATGGTTTAAGTCCTTTGTCTAAGTGTGTGTAATTATAGTTAGAGTCTTATGCAAAGTGATGTTGAACCTATAAGTGCGGATGTTCGGAGTTCCCTATTTCATGTGTAATGAATGAATGTTTGAGAATGATGATGAGCCTCGATATCATGATTGGTATGTAATATATCTATATATGTGACTAAGTTTAAGAATGTGACACCATGTGATATATATTGATTTCTTGTAGTTTAATGATGTACTTTCTCACATTATTGAATTACATGCTAGCTTTCCAACCGCTAACCATCTTTGGATGCTACTTTTCCACACGATGTAGGGTCCAGAGCATCTTCTTCTTCTCCTGCGCAGTGATTAAACTATCAGGAAGTTCGTGCATTGACTTGAAAGGGTGATCTTCCTTACATCCGGAAGACATTCATCTCTTAATCCTTGTCTTTAGATCTAGTCTTCTTAAGAGTTTGTTTGGCTATAGTTAGGGTCTTGTCCCAACATATATACTTATTGACTTAGGTTTATATAAAGGTACTGTGAGCAACTGCGATCTTGGGCGTAGTTATTTCAATGAACCTAGTGTTGACTTATGCTATTATTCCACAATCTTAACATTTAAATTGTTGTTCCTTTGACTCCTATGAAATGATGAAGTGTCTAGGTTGGCACTACCAGAAATTCATATTTTTCCGACTGAATATTTCTGACTGAAGTAAGTAGTCGGAAATCATATTTTTTAATTTTTATTTTTTACAAAATATTTTTCCAATACTATTTGTGACAAAAACAGTCAGAATATTTGGCGGCAAATTCTGAAAAATATATATTCCGACCATAGTAGTCGGAAATATAAATAATTAAATAAATTATTTATTTAAATAAACTATCAATTATAGATTTCCGAATACTATAGTCGAAAATACAAATAAATAGATAAAATTAATGATTAGTTTAATATATATCCAACCACTTTAGTCGGAAATATGAGTAATTAATTAAATATAATGCATAATATATAATCAGTCTCTAATATAAAAATTAAATAATTATTTAAATAAATTATTAAATATATTTCCAACTAATGTAGTCGAAAATGCTAACAACTAAATAAAATCTATAATTAATTAAGTATATATCTGGCCACTGTAGTCGAAAAGATAAGTAATTAAATAAATATATTATTAAATATATTATCAATCCCTTATATGGAAATTAAATAATAATTTAAATAAAGTATTAAATATATATTTCCAATAATTATAGTTGAAAATACTAATAAATAAATAAAATTAATAATTAATTAAATATATATCTGACCACTGTAGTCGAAAATGTAAATAATTAAATAAATATATTTCTAAATGTATAATCATTTCGTTATACGAAAATTAAATATTTAAATAAATTATTAAATATATGTTTTCGAGTATTATTGTCGGAAATAGTAATAAATAAATAAAATTAATAATTAATTTAATATATATCCGACTAC
>NC_061114.1:82828229-83022265 GCF_002878395.1 Capsicum annuum | reverse complement strand
TCTCACTCTCTCACTCACTACTCACTACTCAAATTCAAACATTTAGAGACTAAAATTTGATGTTGTTGAAAAGATCAAAATTTGAAGGTCAAAAAATTATGCTGAAGATCGAAGATCCAATTTCGAAGGTTAAAAAATTTACTGAAGATCGAAGGTCAAAAAATTTAAGGTAAATGATACATACTTCACTGATGTCACCATTTCTTTGCTCAACACAATTGCTTTTTCTAGCTTAATCTTTATGTTTAAAAGCTCAAAGTTTGGCTCAATTGCAAAACAACATAAGGAAAACCAAAAAAAAAGTAAGTAATTCAGATAACAAAATAATATACACACATATAAGTGCACTGTAATGATCCCTACCTATATCAGATAGTAGTTCACCTATGTTTTTTTGCTTGTATTTATAGAGGGAAGTTAAAGATGGAATCGGCTCGACCCGCTTAGGACCCGTTTATCTCTCTCTCATTTGAATGTTCAATTTCTGCTATTCTTCTTCAATTTCTGCTCAAGCCAAAACATTTTACTGAAATTTATATGGGATTTTCAAGGACAGAAGATTTATCTAGAAACTAAATGGAGTTCATGATGATGATTATGTGTGGTCCATAACTCTTAAGCATGTGATTAAGGCTCCCCACATTTTCCTTTTCCTATTGGGATTAGAGAGGGTAAATTAAAATAATCCCATCCCCATCACCTTTGTTGGGTCATTATCTTTCAATTTTTTTGGATCAATTGATATATCTTCCAATTCTTTTAAATCAATTGAAAATGAAACTAAAATAGAGATGTATATCATGTCATGTGTTTTCATATTTGGTAGTAGTGTAGAATTCCTTTGTCTCATTCCACTTCTCTCATATTGATTTTGTCCAATATGTCCATTATACAAGTTGATGACATATTAAACTATTCCTTCATTTTCATTTTATGTTGCATATTTTGACTCGACTTAAAAATTTAAATATGTCGTTACATTTGTGCGTTGATTAAGTTTTTTGAAACTTCTAACTTTAAACGTGCCACTTGTATTTGATTATAATTTTTTTCATTAGAGTTAAAGTAAGTGGTTTTATACATAGTTTCGGTTTTCATTTGTAAATTTACACATAGCTATATAGACTTGGCTAAATCCCAAGCTTCAGAAATTGATGGAGATTCTTCAGCATGACCCTGTTTAGTCTTACAAATCGTTTTCTAGAATGTGAAAAATGATGCTTTCGGTGTCCATTTATTTAGAAATAAATCATATGTCATGCTGTGTCGGTGCTCTGTATATTGAGATGTCCGGAATAGTATTCTCCATATCATTTGTTGGGTTCTTATTTGTTAATAGAACAACTCCGTCAATTTTTCCCTCTATAACAACTTTGATGTACAAGAAATTGATAATGCAGGTACGTGATTTTCATGTTAGTTGGGATTCATGCTTTATTAGTTTGGTGGTTAGTGTTTGGAGGGTGTATATTCATCAGTTCTGCTCTCTTAACTGTTTGATGCTATTTCAGATGCCTTTTCTGATTTTCTGTTGATGCATTCCCGATCAAATAAAAAGTTCAAATACATTTATTTTCTTGTGTGTAACATATCCCTTAAATAATGACATAAGAATCTGATGTGCAGCTTTATTTGCTTCAGCGGTCATGCATGTTACTACTGTATTCATTTATAATTTGTTCATTACGTATACTTCTGTGTGATGTGCTTATTTTGGTCCTTCAAAACATTAATGTGGAATGCTTTTCATTTGTCAGAGTTGCTAAAATAGGTCTAGAAGAATCAAATCAGCATTCTTAGGTGACGGTATTGAAGAGCAATCAAGAAATTTCCATCTTCACTCACGTCTTCACTGATTCGAGGTAAAAATTTATTCCATTTTCTATGTGGTCTATTTTTAGTACCTTTGATTGATGATCAGACCCTAGTCTTCATTGTTGTGTCATTTGTGATACAAGAATTTATGGACGTGGCCATAGTAAAACCTCTTTAGTGTTTTCAACATGTTTTTTCTTTTTATTTTCTTCTTTTAAATTATTTGCCTCATCTACTTGTCTCCCTTTTTACCTTTATTTTATCTTGTTTTTGAAGCTATCACATGGATTGAATTCCTTTCACTGATAAAAAAAATTCTTTTTTTAAAATATTCTATTATAGCTTGCTGCTTTACTATTTTATATTAAATCTCTTAGTTTTCTAGTTCTGTCCACTGCGTAGTAGCATCTCTAAGAAATCCTGTTATTATTTTGTTTTTCTTGTTTTTGTTTCTCTTCTCTATTATTATTGTTGTCATTCTTATGTAGATGGAAAATAAAGATCGTACATGGATGTATAATAGACTTTATCCTAACCATTCAGGGTTAAGGGAGGAATATAAAGCTGGGGTAGCTGGATTTATTGCTAAAGAAATGACACTTAATGATTTTCTTATTGAAGAGACAATTAGATGTCCTTGTTGGAATTGCAACTATTGCAAGTTATTGAGTCCAGATGATGTTACATTACATCTTTATAGGAAGGGTTTTATGTTGAATTATACTGTGTGGACAGCTCATGGAGAGAGTAGTACTGCTAATAATTTTGCTTTTCAAAATTATGTTGAAAGTCCAATAAAAGAGAATAATGTTGAAAGTTCACGATATAGTGATATAGTCAGGGATGCTTTTGGGACAAACTCAGGGGATTAAAATGAACCAAATAATGAGATTAAGCACTTTTATGAACAGTTAAAGGAAGCTAGTCATCCATTGTATGAAGGATCAGTGCATTCTAAGTTATTTTATTATTGTTTGGTTATTGAGTATCAAGTCAGATTATTCAATTTCTCAAGAGGGCATGAACTCTATTATTGGACTTATGAATACTTAACCTAAATAAACTTGACTTACCCAAACGGGCAAAGGCAAATAGAGCAAGGAGGGAACGGGCAAAGGCAAATAGAGTATCTCAAATAGGTGGCTTATTGCACACATGAGGTTCGATGAGTTTCGCTACCCACCGATGAAGACTGGTAATATTAGCTTAAATTTTTTATCTTTTCAATTTAGTTCAATGTCTTAAACTGTGACATAGTTAAGCTGTGTGGGGCTCTTTCGATTCATTATTATTGTTATCTTCTTGTTGTTGTTTATCTTGAAGTCTAGTGAAGCCATGTGTGGCCTATTTTGATTCACTAACATTGTTATTGACATCTTGTTGCTCTTTTTATTGCTTGTTTCTTTTGTTGTGAACTTGATCTTGTATCACATTGCCTAATGCTTTTAGAAAGTAAGAAGAAGAGAATTAGTAGTTTAGTTAGATAGTTCTAGGTCACAGTTGCCTTAACTGCCATTATTTGGACTGAAAGGGAGCTGGAGATTGCTAACTCATTTGGAGTGCAGTAACTCCACCTATGTATATATAGTATGACTGGCTATTCAGGGCAGGCTGCTTACCAATGAGAGATAACTAGATGCTTTTTATTTGATATGCAGGCAGTGCAATTGAATCAACACTTGTTTGTGGACTGCACTTGGACTAAACTGGCATGGATCCCATTATGCAATGGGCTGGAATTCAGGTACAAGCCAGAGATGTGATAGCTGGAATTCAGGTACAACACTTGGACTTAACTAGCAGGGATTCTAGAGACCTTTTGATCTTGTTGCGACATTGGAATATGGGTGGCAGTAGCCTCCCTGACTGTTGTTTTCTATAGTGATCGATGTCCAACATCTATGTGTTGCAAAACACAGTCATAGTAGATATGTTTAGTGATTCATTTGATTGAATTTCCTGGTCGAAGGACAGTTTAAATAAGCACGTGTTTGGTTGATTGATCTTTTGAGAAGTAGCCCCCTGGTTTCCTGGTCTTAAGACACTATATGCTATTCTCATTTGTGCTTAATTTTATCGAGCAGATTAGTTAATTGATATTCCTTTACAAAAAGTTGAAGGCTTTTTACTTGAATCAAATAATGCCCTGTACCTAACTTGATTGATTATTTATGTAATATACAACTCTCTGTTCAATAACTCATACATGCTTCTTTATTTCAGATGTATATATCAAGTCTCTTTTTCTTTGTTTTCATTCATATGTACTATATATTTACTTGTATACATATGTATATTCTTGGCCATCTGCTGTCTTAGGATTTTTGAAAGATGTCAATGTCATTTGAAGAGCAAACAAATATTAGTGCATTAGAGATGGAAGAATATGCTTATACATGGTATCAGAAATGAAAAAAAGATTATGGGAAGGAAAAGATATCTGGTAAAGTTTACTAATGTCCTTTTTGTCCTGGAAAAAAATAAAAAGGCCTACAGTATCCATGACCTTGTCCAACATTCTTGGGGAGTGAACAAAGCTAGCTCACGAAAAGTGAACAATAAAGGGAAGCATTTAGGTCTTACAAAGTACTCGAACAATGATCTACTGAGGAAAGATTCAGTAATAATGTGTGATGAAATGGAAACTGAATTACAGCCAACACATCATGGGAATGATGTTGATGAGAAATATGCATTTCCTTGGATGGGAATTTTTGCAAATCTTCTAATTGAGTGGAAGGATTACCGTTACGTGGGAAAGAGTAGATCAAGGCTGAGGGATGGAGTAAATATATGTATTGACGTTGTAGTTACAGAGTAAGAAGAGAGATTTAAAAAAGATAGATTTACCTAAACTGTCTAAGAGATGTACAAGTTTTATGCAGCTGAAAAAACCTGGTTTTTCACTAGTGACTATTTTACTAGATTTACCTACATCTTAGAAAGGTTGTAGTTACAGAGCAAGAAGAGAAATTTAAAGAATAAATTGTTTAACTAGTGACTTTTCAATGAGGTGATAGCTAAAATATGGGGGGATAATCTATCATAGATGGACAACTAGGAATTAGAAATTATTTAGAGGAGGACATATACATATTGAGGTGGTAGTTATCGAGTAAGAAGAGAAATTTAGAGAGGATAGATTTCACTATAGGTGCAGAGTTTGTTAAGCACTCTTTGTTTCCTGCATACACACTTGCATTATCAAAGTACTACATCCCCTGGGTTGCTGCCTGGACTTGTCTTCATACTTGCATTATCTTTTCTTCTAAAATTTTGTAGGAATATGAAAATAGGGGAAAAGAGCGCCCTTTTCTTGAGGTCTATGAAGAGATGCATAGAAAGAAAAACAAGGATGGTACAAGAGGAGATTGGGTCAAACCGCGTTCTAGGATTGCATATGTAAGATAATAACTTTTACATACATTGTTTTATTATTACTCAACTTTTCTTGTTTACGTACTGACAAATAATTTTCTTTCAGGAAGAATTTTAAAAAAACTTAAAAGAGCGGCGGAAAACCCAACCTACTTCAGAAGATGGTACCATGGTCCAACCATCACCTGCAGAGATGAATAATATATGGACAACTGTGGTAGGTGGTCCAAAGAATGGTAGAACCTACGGGACAGGGGATCTCCAATCCCCGAGTAGTCCTTTGTTGTTTCCCAGTTCCTCTTCTACTTTGTAAACTATGGAAGAAATGAAAGCGATGAAAAAACAAATTGTGGAGTTGAAGCAGAAATGTGCAGCTAATGATGCTAGGTTTGCTAAATTTGATAAATTGGAGGAGTTGGTTAAGCACATACCGCAAGTATTTTAGGATGAGGAAGATAATGAATCTGCTGATAATTAGATTGTAGTTATTGTTCTTGTTTTTGGTTTTGACATTTACATGTTAAAACTATTTGATTTGATGTTTGTTTTGAATGATTTAAAGTGGTTGTATTTATAAATTTTTGTCGTGTTTGATCCTGTTGTGAACAATACATTAGTTATGTCGTTTATAATTTGAAAGCAGTGTATGCGAATGCAAACTAATTTTATATTAATAATAATTATTTATTAAATAATAACATTTATTAAATAATTATTTATTAAACTTCCGAATACAATAGTCGAAAAATTTATAATTATTAAATATTTATTTATTAAATTTTTGACTACTATAGTTGGAATAATTAATATTATTAAATAATTATTTATTAAATATCCAACTATAGTATTTGGAAGAATTAAAATTGTTAAATATTATTTTTTCAACTACTTTAGTCAGCAATTTAATAAATAATTATTTAATAATTTTAATTATTCCGACTAGAATAGTCGAAAATTTAATAATTATTAAATAATTATTTGTTAAATATCCAACTACATTTCTGACTAAAGTAGTCGGAGATTTCCGACAATAATAGTCGAAAAAGTTTTTTCGACAAGCTATATTCCAACTAACATCATGTAGTAGGAAAGTAGTCAGAAATACCTTAATTTTCGACCACTTTTTGACTACATTGACCGTCGGAAATCAACCTTTTAACTCAATTGGTATCCTCTTAAACGGAGCGTGGTACTCTGGCTATCATTCCTTCTGAGACTACATGAATCAAACAATTTATGAGGTTAAGCCCTCCTATGTTCTCCGATACGAAGGTTGAGGAAGACCCTTAAGTCTTTGTTGATGAAATGGAGAAGATATTCCGAATTATGTATGCTACGAACATTGAGGCCATTTAATTTGCTTTCTACCAATTAAAAGACATAGCGTACCAACGGTACGAAGAGTGGGAGTTATCAAGGGTATTGATGTTATCCCTACTATGTGGGAGGATTTCTTCGAGGCTTTCTTAGATCATTTCTTTCCTCAATAATTGAGGAAAACTAAAGCATAAGATTTTGTGAACTTGAAGAAAGGAAGGATGTCCATTCAAGATTATGCCTTGAAATTCCATTAATTATCAAGGTATGCTCCTAAGATGGTTTCTAGCATGAGGGCTAGAATGCGTAAGTTTGTCTCGGGATTATCCCATGAGTTAGTTCTCAAAATCAAGGTGGCCTTGTTGATTGAGAACATGGAGATCTCTAGGGTGGTTGTGTATATGAAATAAGTAGAAGATGAGAAAAAAGTTGAGCTTAATGAGAAGCAAGAACAGAAATTTAGGTCATTCGGGAGTAGTGGAAAAGATAGTGGCAAGTGGCCACAAAAGAAGTGGGGGAGTTTAGGTTTGTTCTTCTTGGATAATGTTTACTCTCATTTATCGAAGGTTTGGTGTAGTCGCCAGTCTTAATTTAGTGGTGGGTCCCGGGGATGGGTGCCTAATTTAAGATTAGTGGTGCCCAATCAGCTTCACCCCGCCCTATTTGCAAATTTTATGGCCAGAGTCATCGTGGTTAGTGTTAGAAGGGAATAAAAGATGATTTCATTGTGGTCAGGTTGAGTACATGCAGCTTGAGTGCCCCATTCTAGCAGTTTCTTAGGCCAACATGGCCTCGGTTGCTACACCCTCTACTACCGCACCAAAGAGTGTTATGTCTACTATTGATTTTGTTTCTGGCATCGCCATTGGTTGGAACCACTTGTATGCACTTACTAATGGCAAGGATTCTGAGGTATCTCCCGATGTTGTCATGGGTATGTTGCGACTTTTATCTTATAATGTGTATTGCTTGCTTGATCCTAGGTCTACTCTTTCTTATGTGACCCCATATATAGATGTGTGTCTTTATTATGGTCCCAAGAGTCTATCAGCTCTTTTTTTCTTTTTCTACCTCAATAGAAGACACGATGGTGATTGAAAGATTCTACAGAAGGTGTGTGGTATCTATTGGAAGTAGAGATACTCTTGTTAACTTGATAGAGTTAGGCATTATTGATTTTGATGTTATTTTTGGGATGGATTAGTTGAATTCATGTTATGCTTCCTTAGATTGTTGTACCCATAGGGTCATGTTCAAATTCCTTAATGAGCCGGTCATTGTATGGGAATATGGTCCTTTAGTGCCTAAGGGAAGGTTTATTTCTTATCTCAATGCCCAAAGGTTTATTTTAAAAGGGGTGTTTGTATCATTTGATCTGAGTTAAAGATTCTGACTCGGAAGAGCCTTCTCTAGAATCCGTTTCTGTGGTTAATAAGTTTTTCGGTGATCTTCCTGGTGTTTCTCCTGATAAGGAAATTGATTTTGTGATTGATCTTGTTCCGGACACTTGTCCAATATCTATCCCTCTTTACAGAATGGCTCCGATAGAGTTGAAGGAACTTAAAGACCAATTGAAGGACCTCTTAGATAAAGATTTTATTCATCTTAATTTGTCTCATTGGGGAGCTCCCAATTGTTCGTGTGCAATAAGTATGGTTTGTTTCATATGTTCATTGATTTTAGTCAATTGAACTAGGTGACCCGAAAGAATAAATATCCTCTTCCTAGGATTGATGATTTATTTGATCAGCTTTAGGGAGCGAAGTGTTCCTATAAGATTGATCTTAGATCGGGTTATTATCAACTTAAAATTAGGGATACGGACATCCCAAAGACTGCATTTAGAACCTGGTATGGTCACTATATATTTCTTGTTATATCCTTTGGGTTGACCAATGCCTTGGCGGCGTTCATGGATTTGATGAATAGGGTTTTTAGTCCATTCTTTGACATGCTTGTCATTGTCTTCATTGATGATATCTAAGTGTATTCTAAGAATGAGGCGAATCATGTAGATCACCTTCATGTCGTGTTATAAACTTTGAAGGATCATTATTTGTATGCCAAGTTCTCTAAGTGTGAGATTTGGTTGAAAACCATAACTTTTCTTGGTCATGTCATCTCTATTGATAGGATAATGGTTTGCGGCGGTTAAGAGATAGCCTAGACCTACGACTCCAATCGATGTTCGAAGCTTCTTGGGTCTAGCCGGTTATTATAGATGATTTGTTGAGAGTTTCTCTACTACAGCTGGCCGTTGACCAAGTTAACCCAAAAGAAGGTCAAGTTCTTATGGTTCGATGCATTTGAAGGTAGTTTTGAGAAGTTAAGAAATTAATTAACTTCAGCTTCAGTTATGACCTTGCTCGAAGATAGTAATGGTTTTGTGGTATATTGTGATGCATCTCATGTCGGTCTTAGTTGCATGTTGATGCAACATTGTAGGGTGGTGGCCTATAATTCAAGGCAATTAAAATTTCATGAAAAGAACTACCCCACCCATAACTTAGAATTATTAGCCGTGGTCTTTGCTTTGAAAATTTGGCGGCATTATCTCTATGGTGTTTATGTTGATATATTTTCTGATCTTAAAATCCTCAAATATGTGTTTACCCAAAAGGAGTTGAATCTCCGGCAATGAAGGTGGCTTGAGCTATTGAAAGACTTATATGAGTCTCCATTACTATCCTTGTAAGGCGAATCTAGTCACCGATGCTCTTAGTATATTATCTATGGGGAGTTTTACCCATGTTGACGAGGATAAGTAGGAGTTGGTGTAGGATATTCGCCATTTGGTGAATCTTGGAGTTAGACTTATGGACTTCGAGGATGGTAGTATGTTTGTGTATCTAGTATCTCAATCGTCTCTTATTGTTGCGATAAAAGAAAAGCAAGTATTGGACCCCGACTTGATAAAGGTCACGGGTAATGTGGGTCAACATAAAACTATGGACTTTGTGATTGGTGGTGATGGTATCTTGAGGTACTAAGCTAGGCTAAGTGTTCCCAACGTTGATGGATTGAGGGAAAGAGACATGGTCGAGGCTTATGGAGCCTGTTATGCTATTCATCCCAGTTCCACCAAGATGTATCATGACCTTAGAGAATTCTATAAGTGGAATAATATGAAGCATGATGCTGCTAGATATGTGGGTAAGTGTATGGTGGTCCAACAAGTAAAGGTTGAGCACTTGAGGCTCGGTGGTCGATACCAAGAGATGGCTTTTCCCGAGTGCAAGTGGGAGGCCATTATTATGGATTTTATTACCGGACTTCCTAGATTTCGTAATCAATGCGATTCTATTTGGGTAATCATTGATAGAATGACCAAGTCCTTCCATTTCTTGCCCGTGAGAACTAATTTCTCAGCAAAAGATTATGCTAAGTTGTATCTTGCTGATATCATGAAGTTGCATGGTGCTCCAGTGTCTATTATCTTGGATCGTGGTCCTCCATTTTCATCCCACATTTGGAAGTCGTTCCAAAAGAATTTGGGTACTAGAATGTTCCTTAGTACCGTGACATCTCCCAAGCGCACACACAAGTGTACGTGGTCTACCAAGTAATATAGTGGCCTTCAAGAAAGTCAAATATCTATCCCACAAAGACTTGATTTAACAATGGTTTAATTTTAGTTCACTGTCGAGATTAATTTAGGGCAAAAGTAACCAAAAAGAGAATTTTGAATTATTTGTAAATTAAAAATAAAATAATTAATGCGAAAATTAAATTCTTGGAACAATCAATGGAGAAAAGCCTAGGGTTAAAACACTCCGAACAATCATACTATGTTATTGAATCTCACCCGCTAATTTGCTTATCTTTGTTGTTGATTCGTAGGGTTAATTGCATGATCATGGTTTTCCAACCTTTAATCTTTTACCTAATATGAATACTACAACTACAACATTGAACGGGGATGTAATAATCCAATTAAGTTAATTAAAGTTATCATCCTAAGTATGAATCAAGTAAGGCATCTAAGTACATCCCTGTCCTAGACGGTAAGTTTAATTCTTTATTTTATAAAAGAATATAAATTCAAACTTTATTTATTTCCGTGTTCTATCTCTCTATTCACTCTCTCCAGATCAAAAGGTTGACAATATATGTATTTTATGGATGATCAATACTAAAATAATTAAAAATAAGAATAAGCAAACAATCAAATATGATAAGCAAAAATTAATAAAATTAATAAAAAATAATAGTACTCAAGTTCTTGACTTTAAGCCCAAAAAGAGAATTTTTAACCACTAATATTTATAAATCACAATCCAAATAATTGAATACATGATATAAAAAATTAAAAGCTAAATAAAATCAAAACCTAATAAACTGTCTAGCCGCCTCTGTCTTTTTTCTCCAAATAGTCCAAGCGTGTGTTGCGTGTAATTAAGATCCGAGAATTGTTTCCAAGGTGACCAGCTGTTCACTCCAATTTATATTATATAATACTACTAATCCTAATTAATATAGAAGTAGGAAAAATTCAACCATCCAAAAATTCCCCCAGCAATTAATTTTTACCAAGAATTATCCTACGTGTCCAAGTGGTCTTCAAAATTTCATAGCTGTCCAGGTGTTCAAAAATATTCCCAAATATTTAATTGTCCAAGCTTTTTTAATGTTGTCCAGCAATGTGTCCCACCTGTCCAAGACTCCAAAGTATTGTTCCCTCTTTTGTATATATATTATACAATATATTTTGATCATAGTGGGATTAGGTAGAAATCTCGTGGCTCAAACCGCCTCTTTTCTTGTGCATCCAACATATATTAAAATAAGATAAAAGCACCCAATCTGTTTCGGCAAACATTTCACCGTGCATGAACCCACCGTCATGACGCGACACTAAACGCGTTGGTCACATCGATGCAACGCGTCGACTTTGCATCGATGCATTGAAGTTTGCTTTTAAAATTTTGGTTAAGTGTTGAACGTCCTATTCTTTATTCATGTCTTTTGTAGTGTATTTCAAATGAATTTAAAGCCTTTTTATGATCAATATATCACCGTATTCAGCTCACAAAGCCTTCTAAAATATTATACACCACAAATTAAAGATCAAAATAACACAATACTCACAATGAATAAAAACAAAAGTTAAGATAAGACAAATTCGCAATGATCTTTCACTTATTATTTCGACTCTTGACTTAATTAAACTTTGCACATTACAAACCAGTTATTCCACTTATAATTACACCATTAAAATATTTAGAACAAATTAAACACATTAGAATCCATAGAGACCAACTAAACACACACCTAGCTCAAGCTAGTAAAATTAGTTTTTTGGGTTGAACTCTAAATGACTCAATTAAGCACAAACTTGTTTGAAAATACTATGGACATTGTAATCACATTCTTGGACACTCAAATGCTTATTTATATCAATATAAACACATAAAGCACGTGAATTGCTCTAAAAACAAGGCAAAATAAGTTAGAATAATAATACCAAAGTGTATAAAATCACCTCAGATCATATCGCTTTGCACTCGCAAATGGATGATCAAGCGGAGAGAACTATCCAAATATTGAAGGATATATTGCGGGCTCGAGTAATCAATTATGGTGGTGTTTTTTATGACCACTTGCCCTTGATTGAGTTCACCTTTAATAATAGTTACCACTATAGTATGGGCATGGCCCCCTTTTGAGGCATTGTATGGAAAAAGATATCGATCTCCTATTGGGTGGCACGAAGTTGGAGAGGGAAAACTGCTTGGCCCCTATTTAGTTCACCAAGCCTTAGAGAAGGTGAAGGTGATTCACGATATATTAAAAATCACTCAGTCACCAAAGGTCCTAAGAAGATATGAGGTGTAGGGTCTTAGAGTTTAATGTGGGTGATTAGGTTTTCTTGAAAGGGTCTCCTATGAAGGGAGTGATGTGGTTCAGTAAAAAGGAAAAGCATAGTCCCAGGCATGTCGATCCCTACCTGATCGTGAATAGGGTTGACAATGTTGCCTATGAGTTAGATTCATCTTCTAGTATGAACTCTATTTACCTAGTTTTCTATGTGTCTTTGTTGCGGATATGTGTGGGTGACCCTTTATTAGTTGTTTCTCTAGAGAATCTTTGTATTTTTGACTCCTTATACTATGAGGAGATCCTGGTGAGGATCTTGGACCGGCAAGTTCACCTGTTGTGAACGAAAGAAGTGGCTTCGGTGAAGGTTCTATGGAGGAACGAAAAGTATGAGAAAGCTACTTGGGAGGCAAAAGAGGACATGAAGTACAAGTACCTTCATTTATTTCCTATTCCAGAAGCTTACGATGGACGTATTTGTTAAAATTCTTACTTTGATATATGTCATTGATCGACAATGGTTTGAAGTCCCCAAGCTTTGAATTGATTTATGTCTTTGTTAGGAAATGGACTAAAGTTCCCCAATGTATGAATTGAATTGTGTCTTGTCTAACAAGGGGTTCAAGTCCCTAAAGCTTTGAAAGTGTGTGTTGTGTTTTGATGAGTTTAAGTCTTTAGTACCTTGAATTGATTCATGTCCTTGATAGATGATAGAGTACATTCCTTAATGCTTTGAGTTGCTCTATATCTTTGATTAGTTGATGAGTTAGATTCCCTATGTAGCAAAATTTATAAGTGTTTTATAAATGATGGGTTGGAGACCCGAGACCAATGAAATGGAAAGGTTTATTGATGATGATAATGATATGTATTGAATTGTATCCTTGTTGTGTACCTTGTCTTTAATTGTGTGTATATTGTTTTGAGAAGTACTAATTTGTTAATCGAGAATGATCTTATCTTACCAATCATTAGCGGATGAATGATCCTAAGTGGGGGAGAATAAAACACATAAGAATGTGGCCTTACAAAATAAAAATTTGGGTGATTGGTGATAATTATGATATGTGTTGTGTTGTGTCCTTATAGTGTATTTGTTTCTAACATGTCAAAGGGTTGGTTGGTGCATGTTGGTGTATTAAATTATGTTTATACTTTCCTCGCTCCTCATTTGAGGATGCATGGTCCAAGGGTGAGGGGAATTGAAGCACCTAGACTTGAACCCTTGAAAGAATAACAACTTTTGGTGTCTCTGGAGTTGGTATGGTTAAAAAGATTGAGTCATGCCCTTGGTCACGACTCATACCCTTCTATTCCTCCCCTTTCATATCCTAGAAATAATTCTAAGGTAGTATACTAGTTTCTATATGACTTGACTATCCCTCACTCTTAACTAATGTATATAAATCATATACTACCCAACCGTATGGAGCATGGACCAAACTTGAGTGGACTATTTTGGTTACGGGTGGTCTATCCGAGTTAGGGGTTGAGTTTTACCCTTTGGTTATGACTCTAGGGTGCCAACTTATACCCACAACTATGTGGCTGACCTAGGAGAAGCCTAGGTACGAATTAGGGTACCACTCGTACCCTAGGGTATGCTTGCTAGGGGAACAGTATGGGGGAGTCGTACCCTTGAACGAGTGCATTTTCTAGATTTTTGTTAAGGACCTTTTGGTCATTTCACTTGCCTAAACCCTCACCCATCACACTATATAATGCATTGTAGCTTCCTAAGTTTTCATTTACAAAACTTAAACATTCCAAAACACTTTAAAAACTTCTTGGAGTCTAGGGTTTGGAGGTGTTCATCCAGTGCCAAGGAGTAGTCAAGAATTTTTGTATGTCATTTTGTTTAAGGCATGTATCTCTTCCCCTCTTTAAATATTCGTAAAATCTATGTATTTTACACTTGGATTAGAAAGTGTACACCGTGGTTTTTATTTAAATGAAAAGGGTTTTGTTACCTAACAATGAATAATGATGCTTCTTGCTTATATGTCTGTTGGTACATGTTATGATGGTAGATTATATATGTGGGTTATTTTTGTATGTTTTTTAACATAACGTTCTTGAGGAACCCTAGTTTTGTTAATTTCTGCCATGAAAATAGCCTTGTTGAAGGTATGCACCCAAGGTGTTTGTGAAAATATCTAAGTGAGTTATCTAGTCATATATTGTTGATGTATTGAACTAAGAAAATGGACCAATGAATGTTAATGAGTGATAAATGGTGTGTTGAATGAATTATGAATCATGTGTGATGAAATTGATGACCTTGGTTGTTGGCTAAGAAAAGGGTAAAATCCCTGGGTATAAAGCTGAACTCAAATTATGGGTTGAATTTGAGGGTGGTGATAATGTGGCATAAATTGTTGTAAGTGTCTTAATTACCATTTGTTGTTTTGTATGATGAATTTAATGAAGGCATTGTCCTATTTAAATTTTTGGGGAATAAAGGGTCCCATAAGAAATAAGTGTTTATGTATGGTGTTGAATTGGCCAAATGGTTAAAGCCCTTAAATATTGTATTAAATGTATGATTGATCTATGAGTAAAGGGGGATAAAGTCCTATTGTCAACAATAGATAGTGTGATGGCTTGAGGTTGAAGTCCCTTGCCCAATAAAATTGCTCATGGTTAAAGTCCCTTGCTTAAAGAGATCTCTTGAGGTGATAGTACCTTGCCCAATGTACGACCACGTGGTGAAAGTACCTTGCTTGAATTAATATGAGTATGGATAGAGTCTCTTGTTAAATGAATGTGTATGTGGTTGAAGTTCCTAATTAATGAATGGGTAAGCATAGTGGAAGTCCTTTGTCTAAGTGCATGTGATTGTGGTTAGAGTCCTATACATGGTGTGAAATGTTCAACCTATAAGTGTAGAGGGTCAAAGTTCCCTATTTCATGCCTAATGAAAGAATGTTTGAGAATGTTGATGAGCCTTGATATCTTGATTGGTATGTAATATATCTTTATGTATGACTAAGTGTAAGAATGTAACACAATGTGATATATATTGATTTGTTGTTTGATGATGTACTTTATCACTTATTATTGACTTACATGCTAGTGTTCCAACTGCTAACCATCTTCGAACGCTATGTTCCCACACAACATAGGGGCCGGAGCATCTCCTTCTTCTCCTATGCAGTGATTAGATGATCAAGAAATTCGTGTATTGACTTAAAGAGGTGATCTTCATTACATCTGAAATAAATTCATCTCTTAGTCCTTATGTTTAGATTTGGTCTCTTTTAGACTTGGTTTGGCTATAGTCGGGGTCTTGCCCCGACATATATACATATTGACTTCAGTTTATATAGAGGTATTGTGAATAAGAGTGAACTTGGGTGTAGTTATTACACTAAAGCTTGTGTTGACTTATGATATTATTCCATGATCTTAACTATAAATTGGAGTTCCTTCGACTCTTATGATATGATAAAGTATTTAGGTTGGGTTACGGGATGACCTACGGTACATATATGCTTGACGTGCCCATATGAGATGGCCTAAATTTTGGGGCGTGTCAGGAGCTACAGTAGTTCCTAATAGCAGTTGACCAATTCTGGCAACTCTTCAGATTACTAATAGAAGTTAGTTTAGTGCTAGTGATTTCCCTAGTTAGGTTGGTAGTCAATCTTTGAGGGATTCATTTTCTGCCTATTCTAGTCATGATAGTTATTCTAGGTCAGTCGAATTTGTTGGTTCTAGTTTGGCTTAGAGAGCCTGTTATCTTTGTTTATCTTTTAATCATTATTCTCCAGAGTACCCTAGTAATGGGGTGATTGTTGTTTAAGCTTAGGGTGTTTCCCCTACTAGAGTGGTTCATCCATTAGCTAGGGGTGGTCCTCGTTCTTGAGTTGACTATGATGACATAGAGTAATTTGTACCTCAGATATCACCAATCAACAGCTTAATCTCAACCTTAGCATGTCATATTCGTACTAGTATATGCATAAAAAAGGCATAATAGGGATGAGTGTAACGCCCCGAGACTACCCTTAGAGCCCCAAAGCTAACCCATGGTACACACTTAGAAATTAATGAGAAACACTTAATGTGGATGTAAGTTGAAATCTTAACTTATAAGTCGAATCATACATGAAATATTGAACTTCTATAAAATTAGCATAAAATAAACCACGCCTAAAAGTATGATTGCCCCAAAAATAAAATAACTAATAGGTTCTAACAAACCTCTAACGAAACTGAAGAGCCACTAGGACAAACCCCAGTTGACCCAAAAAAAAACATAGAGTATGAACTTCTACTAATTAAATGAACATCTAAATTAACAATTGTATTGGACCTCAGAGCATGAGTACTGACCAAATGACAAGATATAGGAAATGGTGGTCGCGGCTAATCAAACTACTAAGGACAAACGCCAATACCTACATTATGAAATAATGTATCCACATAGACATATATGTGGTCAATACTTTTGAAATATACTGAGAATGTAAGGATGAATGTAATAAAAGAATTAATACTAATCATAATCATAAGAACATGCATGCTAACTATCAACAGGCTCACCATGATTATAAGAGAAACTGAGAAGTTGAATTATCCTGAAACATGAGTAGTAAAGCATTATACAATAATTTAAATTAGCATAAGAATAAATACTAAAGTAATGACTTAGTAAAACTTGTGTACTGGTCACACTTAGTTTCTAAATCTTCGTTACTTTTATTATAAGAGATTCTTATAACCGACATAAACTATGTTCAGCTATCTTGGAGTACAACATCTTATCTATATTGAGGAGAGTTTTTATACCCTTACTATTGGTATAGAACCTTATCTTAGAGTGGTTACTAAACTTATCCCTTTGGGGAAAGGATACACTCTCTGGTGAGGCCCATTATACCTATGATGACACATAGTTTTTGGGAAACAGGATGCTCTAAACCCATATTTCCCCCTTGGTACAAAATAATACTCTCAAAATATATACTAGCATGCTTATACTTCTGAAATTCACTATAAAATAGTATATGGGTGTATAAAATGGAGAACCTACTATATTTCTTTTACTTAAATCATACTTATAAATAGATTTGTAAATTTCATGATTTATCTAGGATCATAAAATCAAACATAAACTTTAGTCATGTTGTAATACTTTATAACTTGAACTAATAAGCATGTACTTCTTGTAAATGGAGTACATAATGCTTAAAGTGTAATTATTTACTATCTCATAGAAATTTCATGCCTAAATACCAAACTTAATTCATAAGATGACTTTCATGTATAAAACATAAGTAAACATGAAATCTAATTCTAAATAAGGCTTAACTCATGAGGAAACATCATAAACTTAAAGCATACGAAAATGTGGGCATTCACCCTAGCAAAATCAACTTTTTCAAATTAAACAAAAATCAAACTTTTAGTCTCAAGGATAGAAGATTATCTTTGTTCTAACTTCACATACCTGAACTTGATGATGTTTTTTTAAATAAAGCTTGAACTTAAGCCTTGGATCTTCAAATATTGGAGAAAAACCCTTACTTGGTGTTCTTGAGAAATTAAGGAGGAGATAAATCACGTCTTTTGACTTATGAGGGTGGGAATCATCTTTAGTATTGTTTTAGGATAAATTAAGAAGTAAGAAACCAGAAATCCCTCAATAAATTAGAGTGAAAACTGAAATTTGATAACATCCTTGGGCATGGCACACACTTATTGCGGCAACTAGCTAATATGGTACCTCCTTATTATACCATGGCCCTGGTTTTTGTGTCAAGATATGACATGATTCTATGACATGCCCTAATCGCATACCCTTACTATTTTAAAATCCCAAAATACCCTGAAACATATTCCAAAAATTTCAAAATACTTTCTAATAGTCCCATTAATAATTTTTATCATTATTCAACTCTTAAATAATAATAGAATATGAAGGATCTCTCAAAATAAAACCATTGAAATCTTGGGGTCAAATAATGAATGAGATCCACTTGTACTCAATAGGTATCATAGACCGATCGAGAAAAGCAGAAAATAATATAAATAAAAAAATCTATGAGCACTTCAACTGCAAATAGAAAAGTCTCAGATGGTAGATCATATTGTCTCCATTAACAGTTCTAATATATATATATATATATATATCAAGGAAAAAAATACCACAGTATACACAATGAATGTACTAAAACTAAGCACAAGTCAAGAGTAACTAAGAAAATCACATAAAATACATATGTAATACAATGCGATGCAATGGGGATGGGATATATGTGAAATCCATCGCATGACTTTTTGTATACACCTATCGAGCTTGTATCTCCCAAGATAGGATCCAAGGGGAGAGGAGGTTCGCAATCCATATACTATATCTTATATCTCAAATCTCTACCCACCTCTTTGGATTATGTTCATGGGGAGGGATTTTATAAAAATATCTCATTTTCTTTTAGAAATATTATTTCTCAATGGTATCAGTATCTCATTATTGTATAAGTATATGAGGGTGTAATGCTCGCAATACAGTCAATATAAATATATCCAATATATCTAATACATATCTAAGTGAGCCAAAAAATTAACTCAATATGTCCACGATTAATGATTATCAACTCTAATTAGGTGCCATGTAAATAAATATACATTTAATACATTATTAAGATCATATCAACCCCTAACTCAAGTATTTCTATCTTGGTAAAAGCAATAAATTCTCAATAGGACTATAATAACAATTCAAGGCCACCCACGAGAATTAAATATATAATCAGGCATATAAATGGATGTATATGGCAAACAACATAAAATAAAATCCCACACGAGCAACACACAATATCAAATATTTCAAGTCAATAACAACAAATTATTATCCCCAATAGGGGCACAGAACGATAATAATAATCTTAAAATATAAATCTCATAGTTATTATTGTAATAACCTGAATTTATGACTTTTCTATTTTTATGTGTTTTGACTTTTTTCCTTTCTCATAGTTTCTAGATGTTGATTTTAAGGTTTGAGTATGGTTGGCATAATTCACGATGAAATAAAGAATTAGTTGTGTGAGATAGTGGAATATTTTAGGCTTGCAAATCCATATAGTTTACTTTAGTCAACATCTATTATTCAAAGTGTCGAATGGCACAACTGACCATGAAATCAGATCCAGAATGTCTAATTTGGGTTAGTAGCTAGGTTGGTTCATTTATGGGATAGTTATATCTCATTTTGATCTTCACTTTTAAGAATAGTAAAATAACATATAGAATTTAATTTTGTAAAAATGAACTTTTTAAAAAATATGACAGTACCATTGAGTCCAAAACATCAAAATTATGCGAGTGACATATATTGTTTTCTCCTATCGGGTTATGAATGAATCTCAACTGTCTATTCGAAGATATTTTTAACTTGATTTTTGTAGCTGGTATGGCATTATAATACCCCGAATGTTATGTGGTCCGAAAACTTGCATAAACGAGCTTACATAACCCCTATCTACAGCATGAAACACTTAGAGAAGAGTTTGGGTACATTAGGGAAAGGTTTAGAGCAAAAAAGAGGTTGTGTATCATGAAGTAGGTGATTTGCTTTGGCTTATGCAATGATGTAGTCTACAAAGTCTCATTACCTCAGCTTTATGCTGCTGAGGCTTCGTGTTGAGTATCGTACCGCTGACCTAGGGGCTTCATGCTATAAACCACCCTTCTTTTGTTGATGGGACGTCATTTTAAAAGTTTTTTAAAGTTATTTTTGTCCTTTTACGTCCTATAACCCATCTAATCTCTATATTAACCATTTTAAGTGTTAAAACTCTTGTATTCTCTCAAAAAGATCATAAAACTCTTGTATTCTCTCAAAAAGATCATTCTTAATTCCAATGCTATGGTTGAAAGGCAATGAGGTTAGGATTCAAGATTAAAGCTTGTTTTTGTGCTATTTTCAAAGGGTTTCTCTTCAATTAAGACATGTATCTCCTTATTAAATAATTTTTATATAAACATGTGTTTAATTGTTGTCCATATGGTCTTAATTATTGGATTTTAAATGTGGGTTGAGGGGTTTGTAATGGTTATCATATGAATTACTTTTCCATAGTTTTTAATTGACTATTTATGATTTAACATAGGGTGTTGAACTTAATATATGTATCATTATGGGATTTGGGAAAGGAAACATAGATTCTGCAAAATTTATGGGTAATGGAATAGGTGGTCATGGCATTTCCCCACTTTTAAGGATTTTCGTATGAAATTTATAATAATCTTAACCCACTAGCATAATTGGTTTTGAAATATGGATAATCATATGGTTTTTCTTACTCTTATAATCTATTTCATTGCACTAATGGATAAAGGAATAAAAATGGTTTTGAAAAGGCCTTGTTAGCCATATTTTGGTTTTAAAATGGGACTTGGGGGGCATCCCCCCCAAAGTCAATGGATAATTGAAATGGCATAATTATATAAACTTTCAAGCATAATTGGCATGATGATACTAATAGTATATGCCTTGATGGATGATTCCATTATTCAACGGATAGATTATGAGTAAATATTTTAAATTGGACTTAAAAAAGGCTGCGTAGGTCACCGTAAAGGTAAAGGTTTCGGGGGATCAATATTGAAACTAGATTTTCTAGTGTGGGGTCTTGAAGATCATATGCATACTCCACACTTTATATATCTCTACACAGTGTGGGTCTTGAGGATTGTACGGCTTTATGCACTGGGCCCTTACGGTAGGAGAAGCTGGACCCATATGGACCATGGGTGTTTTTAGGATGATTATAGCTACACAGTGCAAATTAAGTATTTTGAATCTCATACAACCTTGTTCCTTATCCCAGTATCTTAGATAGATATGTATATGCATGAGTGTGAATGCGTAAATAGATACTACTTTTTGATTAAATTTAAAATGGTATTATTTTATCCCTTACCCCAAGTTACATTCTAATACTTACCCTGATAACCATCCCCGGACACTATATCCTTTTATGATGTACGATCATAGGGATTTTTTAGTTACTTTATGCAGAGTAGGTGATTTTGGTTCATCTGCTGATCACCTTAAAGTGATGAGCTTCTATTCCTTTGGAAGGCCTATCATTTCAAAGTATTGATTTCATTATATCTTAGACAGTTATTTGGATTTATTAATAGCTATAGTCGAAGGCATATACCTACTTAGGTTGATATTTGTTTAGACGATGTTATGGACAAAGTGTGGGTGGTTATTGATATTGACTCTTGGTTTCTTATTGAGTTATATACCTATGTTATACCTTATCATTTGGATATCTTCCACTGTTATTTTAGAGTATGCTTAGTTGGATAGGCTATGGAGGTGGCTTTTGGCTCAGGGTGGTCTTGAGATACTCATCATGAGTAGGTCCTGGTTTGGGTTGTCACATGCTTTGTATTAGAGCTTAGGTTCAGGATCATTGTGTATCCATAAATCCATGTCAAGTACAGTCTTTTCTATAGGTGTGTAGCATGCCACACTTATAATGGGGAGGCTACAAAGAATTTTGGAATGTTTCCCTTTCTTGTGTTTTATTTTTGGCTATCAAGTCTAGGGTATGAGGTTTTTCCAACTCCTTTTTTGGTCACATTTCAGATCATGCCTCCTCAAAGATCTCATCTTCGTAGAAACTCTGCTAGAACCTCTTTCCTACTTGAGAGGAGCGTAGAGGTGACTCTCTCTTTTTATAGAGTATAGACTCGGTCTAGGGTCCCCACTCCTAATTATGCTGCACCACCTGAGGTCCCACTAGTCCCAATAATCCTTTTACGAATGGTAACACTCATGCTCATTCACCTCAAGAAGACATCTCTAATACAGAGTTTCAATATTCTATTAATCTATTGATTCAATTAGGGACATTTTAGTCTTGCGATTTAGATCATGTAGGTTCTGTTGCTACTTCTTTTGAGGTCACTCGAGTTAGGCAATTCATGAGGTTGAATCCCCCAGCATTTACAAGCTCTAAGATTGAGGAGGATACTAAAGGGTTTATTGATGAGATGGAAAAGATCTTTAGAGTGATGCATGCTACTGATTTTAAGGGTATAGAATTTGTTATATATATATATATTGAAGGATGTAGCTTATCACTGGTATGAGGAGTGAGAGTAGTAGAGGGATGATGGTGCTTTCGGCATTATGGACGGAGTTTTTTGGTGCCTTTATTGATCATTTATTTCCTTAAGAGTTGAGGAAAGCCAAGGCATAGCAGTTTGTGAACTTGAAGCATAGAAGGATAAGGTTGAATGAGTACACTTTTAAATTTCATCAAATATCTCGCTATACTTTGGGGTTGGCGTCTAACATAAGGGCTAGGCTGAGAAACTTTGCTTTGGGTTTATCTCATGATTTGTTATGTGAGTCGAAGTTAATGTTCAACAACGTTATAGAGATCTCTATACTTGTGATGTAGATGCAGGAGGTGGAGGATGAGGAGAAGAAGAAGGCAAGATAAAAGAGAGGTAAAATAAAAAGCTTAGGTATTCAAAGTAGGGTAGAGGGTAGGAGAATAGTGGTAGAGATAGGAGACATTGGTCTAAAAAGAACAATTGAGAAAGTTCTAACTCTCGCTCAATAGTTAGTTCTCTTTATCCAATGCCTGTTGGTTATAGTTATTTCCAAGTTACAAGTGGTTTTAAGGCACAGTGTGCCAAGTCTTAGGCCATTAGAGATCATTTAGCTCCATCTTATCCTCCTTGTAGATTTTGTAGTTAGCTTCACCGGGGTTATTATGAAGAGGGGAGGAACTTGTGCTTCAAATATGGTCATCCTGATCATATTCAAAGGAATTTCCCTTCATCTAAGGTTGCTTATGGAAATAATAAGGTCTCGATCATGACTTCATCAGCTTCTGCACCAAAGAATGCTACCTTTGGTTTCGGCACTAGTCTGAATCATCTATATGCTATTGCTACCCATCAGGAATTAGAGGCATCTCCTGATGTTGTCAGTGGTATGTTACAACTTTTCTCCTATGAAATTTCCTATATTTTTGGTCTAGGGTCTACTCATTCTTATGTGACTGCTTATGTGGCTGCGTATTTTGGTTTTGGTCCCAAGACTATTCTTGAGCCTTTTTCTGTGTCTACTCTTGTGAGTTTACTCGATTATGGATAAAAAGGTGTATAGGGTTTGTGTGTTGCGTATCTTTTATAGGATGACCTTTATGGATTTATAGAGCTTGACATGGTTGATTTCAATTTCATTTTGGGGATGGATTGGCTTCATTTATATTATTCTTTCTTTGATTGTAGGACCCAAAATGCCAGTTTCTATTTGCCCAATAAACTAGTAATCCTATAGGAGGAGAGTTCTTTAGTACTTAAAGAGGGGTTTCTCTCTTATCTTATATCCCAAAAGTTTATGTCCAAGTGGTGTCTTTATCATATAGTTAAGCTAAGAGACTTAAATTTTAAGGGTCTTTCTTTGCAATCTGTCCTTGTGCTTAATGAATTTTTTGAGGTTTTTCCTGATGATCTTCCTAGCATCCCTCCCAATAGGGAGATAGATTTTGGGATTGATCTTTTATCAAATAACCATCCAATCTTTATGTTTCCATATAGAATGACTTTAATCGAGTTAAAAGAGATTAAGGAGAAATTAAAAGACATTTAGATAAGGGCTTTATTCATCCTAGTATTTCTCTGTGGGGTGATCCGATACTTTTCTTGCATAAGAAAGATAGGTCTCCTTGAATGAATATAAACTATAGGTGGTCGAATAAGATTACGGTGAAAATAAGTATTCTCTTCCTAGGATTGATGTTCTATTTAACCAACTTTAGGATGCCAAGTGTTTTATTAAAATTTGTCTCCTTTTGGGTTATCAATAGTCGAAAATTAGAGAGGTAGATAACCCTAAGCTTGCTTTTTGTACCCTGTATGATCACTATGAGTGTTTGGTCATGTCAGATGGATTGACTAATTCTCCAGCTGCTTTTATGGATCTCATGAATTGAGTGTTTTAGTAGTTTATAGGTTTGTTTGTGATAGTGTTTATTGATGACATCTTGGTGTACTCAAACATAGAGGAGAGTCATGCTAATTACCTCAAAAATGTATTATAAACTCTTAAGGATTGCAAATAATATGCAAAATTCTCTATGTGTGAGTTTTGGTTTAATGTCATGACTTTTCTCGGGCATGTCATTTCTAGTGAAGGGATCAAGGTGGATTACAAAACAATTATGGCAATTAAGAGATGGCCTTGACCCATGACTCTAACTAATTTTTGGAGTTTCTTAGGCTTGGCTGGGTATTATAGAAGGTTTGTGGAGAGTTTTTCTTCTATTACTGCTCCATTGACAAAATCAACTCAGAAAAAGGTTAAGTTCTTGTAGTCTAATGCTTGCGAGTGTAGCTTTGAGAAATTGAAGGATAAGTTAAATTTAGCACAAGTCTTAGCCCCGCTCGAGGGTACAAATGTTTTCTTATTTATTGTGATGTGTCCCATGTGGGATTGAGTTATGTGTTTATGCAGTATTGTAAGGTTGTGGCTTACACTTCTCAGCAACTTAAGGTCCATAAGAATAATTATCTGGCACATGACTTGAAATTATTCGCTATGGTTTTTTCTCTAAAGATTTGGCACCATTACCTATGTGGGATTCATGTGGACATCTATTCAGATCATAAGAGCTTTCAGTATGTGTTTACCTAGAAGGAACTTAATCTCAAGTAGAGACAGTGGTTTGAGTTACTCAAGGATTATGATATGAGGCTTTATTACCATCTAGGTAAATCTAATGTGGTAACTGATGTTTTTAGAAGATTATCCATGAGAAGCTTATCTTATGTGGATGAGAAGAAAAATATATCAGTGAAGGATATTTCATTAGTTGGCTAATGTAGGATTTCTTCTTTTGGACTTAAAGGATAGAAGAGCAATTATGCAAGATGTGGTTAAGTAATCTACTAAAGCTATGGCTAAGGAGAAATAGGATTTGGACCTTATTTTTATAAAGATTAAGGATGATATAGATCGGTAAAATGTTTTGGATTTTTATATTGGTGGCGATGGTATCCTACGGTATCAAGGCAGATTGTATTCCGGATGTTGATGGGCTATTGGAAAATATTTTGACTCAGGCTCATGTATCTAGATATACTATTTATCTAGGTTCGACGAAGACGTAACATGACTTGAAGGAAACCTATTGGTGGAACAATATGAAAAAGGATGTGGAAAATTTTATTGCCAAGTATATGGTTTGTTAGTATGTCAAGATTAAGCACTTGAGGCCTGGTGGCATGTCTCAAGAGATTGAGTTTCCCATGTGCAAGTGGGAGATGATCAACTTGAATTTTGTTATCCATCTTACGCGTACTCACAATCACTCTGGTTTGATTTGGATCATTATTGATAGGATGACTAAGTCTGCTCACTTCTTACCTTTGAGGACAACTTACTCTAGAGAGGATTATGCTAAGTTGTTCATTGATGAGATAGTTAGATTGTATGGGGTGCTGGTGTCTATTACTTCAAATTGAGGTACATAATTTTCTTCTCACTTTTGCCATTGGTTTTCGAGAGGCTTGGGGACTAAAGTGAACCTTAACATCTCTTCCACCCTCAAATGGATGGACAAGGAGAATATACAATTTAGACTTTGAAAGATATGCTAAGGTCTTGTGTGTTTGACTTTAGGCGGAGTTGGGTTAATTATTTGCCTCTTATCCAATTTGTGTCTAATAACAGTTATCACTCTAGCATTGAAATAGCTCCTTTCGAGGTTCTTTAGGATAAGAGGTATAGGTCTCCTATTTAGTGGTTTGATGTTGGTGATACTTGATTATTTGGCCTAGATTGTTTCACCAAGCCATGGAAAAAGTGAAAGCAATTAGAGAAAGACTTAAGATTGCCCAAAGTCACTAAAAGTCCTATATAAATTTAAGGAGAAGGGAGTTTGAGTTTGACATTACTGATCATGTTTTCTTGAAAGTGTTTTCTATAAAAGAAGTCATGAGTTTTGGGAAAAAAGGGAAGCTCAGTCCCCGTTATATTGGTCCCTGCTAGATTTTAAGAAAGTTAGAAATTTTCATTATGAGTAAGAGTTGACTGCGAGTTTGGGTTTTATCCATTTAGTATTCCAAGTGTCAATGTTGAAGAAGTGTGTAGGTGACCCTTATTGATTGTGCCTATTGAGGATGTTGGTATTTTAGATTCCTTATCTTATGAGGATATCTTGGTTGAGATATTGGAAAGGCAAGTACGTAGGTTGAGAAATATTGATGTGGCTTCGGTAAAGGTGCTTGGTAGAAATCAAAAGGTGGAAGAAGCTACGTGGGAAGCTGAAAATGACTAAGTCCAAATACCCCTTTTTATTTCTAATGTTGGATGGAAGTACTTAAGGTACGAAACTTACTTGTCCTCATGTAACATTTTGAGTTCTTCTTGTGTCCTTTTTTGTTCTTCAATATATCATGTTATGGGTATCCTAGTTGGTCATTCGGGGATGAATAATCCTAAGAGGTGGTAATGTAACACTGAAAGTGTAAGGGGTCAAAAACACTATCTTAAACGAGCGTACATAACCCCTATCTTAAGCGTGAAACACTTTGGAAAATGTTTGGGTGCATTGGGAAAGGTTTGGAATCAAAATAAGGTTGTTCATTTTGAAAAAGGGTGGTTTTCTTTGTTTACACACTTCGATAGAGTCTGCAAAGTCTCACTTCCTTAGCTTTATGTTGGACTTCACGCCGCAAAGCTGAGGCTACACGTTGAGCATCGCACCGCAGACCTTGGGGTTTTCCATGGGCTTAGTACGATAACCCTCCCTAATTCTTTTGATGGGACTTAATTTTAAAAGTGTATGAAGGTTATTTTTGTCCTTTTACATCCTATAACCTGTCAAATCTCTATATAGACCTAATATAAACATTAAAACTCCTGTATTCTCTCAAAAAAGGTTATTCTTCATTCCAAAACTAAGGTTGAAAGGGAGTAAGGTTACGGCTCAAGGTAAGGGCTTTTTTCCTTTCTATTTTTAGAGGGTTTCTCTTAAATTAAGGCATGTATCACTTTCTTAAAATGTTTATTTATAAAACATGTGTTTAATTATTATCCATGTGGTTTTAATTATTGGATTTTGAATGTTGGTTGAGGGGTTTGGAATGATTATCATATGAATTGGTTTTCCCATGGTTCTGAATTGGTTATTTATAATTAATCTTGGGGGTTTGAATAGAATATATACATGGGTATGGTAATTGGGAAGGGGAGCATGGATTCCCCCATATTATGGGTACTGGAATAAGAGCGTGGCATTTTCCCACTTTTAAGGATTTCGGTATGAAATTTATAATAACATCAATCCACTTGCAGAATTATTTTTGAAATATGGATAATCAAATGTTTTTTTTGCTCCTCTAATTTATTGCATTAAACTAATTGCTAAAGAGATAAAAAATGGGTTTGGAAAGGCCTCGCTGGCGTTGTTTTAGTTTTGAAATGGGACTTGGGGGTTGTGGTATTCCGCCTAGTCGATGGATAATTGGAATGACATAATTATATAAACTTGCAAGTGTAATTGGTATGATGATACCAATGGCATATGCCTTAATGGATGATTTAATGGTTTAATGGATGGATTATGTATAAATGTTTTAAATTAGTCTTAAAGGGGGTTGAGTAACTCGCTGTAAAGTTGGAGGTACAGGGGAACCAATACTAGAAACAACGTTAGAAAGTGTGGGAGTCTTGATGACCGTGTGCATACTCTGCACTTTATATATATACATGTATTTTAGAATGGCATGGGGTATGGACATACCCTTGACCTTTTTAGATATCTCCGGTCCCTGCGACTACAAGTACTGGGGCCCTTCTGATGGGGGGGTCGGACCCATATAGTTCATGGGTGTTTTTAGGATAGACAGAGCTACACAGTCCAGGTTTAAGATTTTGAATCTCATGCTAAACCTTGTTCCTTATCCCAACATCGTATATACATTTGTATATGCATGTATGTGAACACATACGTTGATATAATATTTTAGATCATATTTAAATGACATTATTTTATCCTTTACCCTAAGTTACATTCTAGCTCTCACCCTGCTGACCATCTCTGAATTCTACATCCTTTCATAATGTAGGGTCCTAAGGATTCTTCGATTATCTTGTGTAGAGTAGATGATTCTGGTTTGTCCACTGGTCATCTTGATGTTGTGAGCTTCCATTCCACCTAAAGGCCTATCATTTCAAAGTATTGATTTCATTATATCTTAGATAGTTATTTGGATTTCGTTTTGGCTATAGTCAGGGGCATGTCCCGACTTAGGTTAGTATTCATTTAGCAGCTTTTGTAGAAAAAGTATGGGTGGTTATTGATTATTGACTATTGATTTGTTATTAAGTTATCTACCTATCTTTTACCTTATCTTTTTGTAATCTTCAGTCGTTATTTTTTATTATGCTCGATTAAATAGGCTATAGGGGTGGTCTTCGACTCTAGGTAAGCTTGAGATACCTGTCACGACTAGGCCATGGTTAGACTTGTGACTAGAATTTTTTGGTGCATCATTCCCTTCATCATGATTACGTAGAGCCATGTCACAATTGTGGGCCTTGATGACTCCCTTCATTGTAATCACATGGTGTCAGTACCGTAATTGCGATGAGTATTTGGATGGACCGGGTTAGATTGACTCATCGCAACTGCGAGGCATAGTTATGCTTCCACGATGATCAGCCTCTTTTCTAGTCAATGTTGACCATCTATATTTTGAGGTAGGGGCCTGTGATCTCAAGGAACTATTCATCGAACGGTATAAAATTCCATTTAAGCAATTTTATTCTATTTTTGGACCTCCAAACTTTTAAAAAGGTAATTTTTGTAGGTTTCAACATTGAATTTCATATGGTTAACTTCTAAACTCATACTACCACTATTCTCCATTGACTCTATCATCAAAAACTCCTTTAGGTCATGATTTCAAAGTGAATAAATTGGGTTTTTACCAGTAAAGCTTAAAAAGAGTTTTTCTTCATTTTGGTCCTTGATTTTTTCCTGTTTTCATGTATATTTTTCCTATGAACTCCTATAACCTTGGGAAATACATTTTGAAACAAAACTCCCAATTTTACCCGTGTCATTTTTGAACTTATTTTTCGATACTATTTTGGCCTCGGCCATATATGGGTATTATACGTATCATTAGTACTTTTAATGTGCAGATTACATATTTGTGACACGACCAGAACCAGGGCCTAGTTTTGTCACGCATCTCAAGTTCAACCAGGATCGGAGACCACCCCCAATATCAAACCATAACCACCTTGTACCCTCTGTTGGATGAATTTCGAACATATAACAAGGTAAAATAATAATATTTTAAAGAAAATAAATAAAGTCTACATCATAATCCAACAACCTCAACCAACAATCCAACCTGTGCCAAAACCAATGCCAATACCAATACAAAGGCTGACATCAACACCAACACCACCCATTTCCATATTAGTCTGACAAAGCCTTTAACCAAAATCAAATAACATCTAGTTGGGACATGCCCTCAACCATAGACAAAGCAAAAATCCATGAAACAGAAATTATGAATGAAGTCCATCGCATGAAATGGAGTCTTTCGTAGAATGGAATCTCACCACTTCAATTCAACTCAAAGCTGTCCTCAAATCCAAGGTACTGAGTAGGAGGAATTGTAGTATGGCCGGTTCCTGCATCGTGTGGGGATACAACATCCAAAGATTGTTAGTAGAGTAAATGCTAGCATGTTCTCAAGGATAAAGAAAAAAAAATTCCATCATTTAAACTAAAGTAAATAACCATATGCAATCACACATATATATATATATCGTGCTAGGATAGGGAGCCGGGTTTAGCATGCATTTAAAATCTTAACCTGGGTTGTGTAGCTCTGCCTTCCTAAAACTACCCATAGGTTATATGGGTTTATCTCTCTCTGCTTAAAGGGCCCTTGTGTGTGTTATCCTTACGATTGGAGAATAGAACTTGAGTTGACAAGTACATCTCCCTAAATATAAATTGTGACATCATGAACACGGTCACCATGACTAAACCTCATATCGACAAACAAGAGTTACCAGTATTGGTCCCCCTGGGACGTCCACCTTTCATAACACTGATGTACCCCCCTTTAAACCCATATAAGCAATTCACTACTTCCAAACATTTACCAAGGAGTCTTTAAATTAGGAAATCACTATTGGTATCATCATACCAAAATTAGTGCTTACAATCTATCGATTTATGCTGTACCAAAGACATTAAACCAAATTGCCTCCAAAGCATCCAATTAAACCAAGACCATGCACACCAAGTCCTTTCCAAATCATTTAAAACCAACCAAACCAATTTAAGTTCCATTACCTTTTATGCAGTGCAAGGATTTAAAGAATAGTCAAACTATATGAAGAAATTAGTGCCATTGGCATTTTAACAGACAGGTTGAGGGCACATATGTTTCAAAACAATAAACAAGTAATTTGAGGAACAAATAAAACCCTAAAATCCATTTACCATTAACATGCACCCCACAATGTCAAAATCATATTAAAAGAATGAAAGAAAACATAATTAAAGCATGAGAAACATTATTCAACTATGAACATAAAAAAACCCCCAACCATTATTTCAAACCATAACAATATCATGAAAATCATACATTAGAACACATACTCTTAGTAAAATAACAATGAGGAATGAGTAACATGCCTTAGATACCAAGGAAGACGGAGAGAATCACTCTTAAAAGCCCCCTAATTGATTGTACTTAAGAAACCCTAGCCTATTGATTATGATAGAGTTTGAGAGGGATTTTAAGATTGTTTGATTGAGAATAATATGTTAATAAAGACCCAAATGGTGTTTTATGTCGTGATATCCAAAGGGGTAAAAGAGAGAAATGTCTAGAATACCCCCAACTTAAAACTGTAAAAATACCACAGGTGGTTATGAGTCGACCCCGTAACTTGTGACCACAACATACGACTCGTACCATTGAGTCATCATCAATATAGTGAGTTGGACACCCACACAATGTCCACCATATGGCTTCATTTCCCCCACTTATGACCAAACTGTATGACTTGTATGGTCCAGTCGTATCCAAGATAGAATCCTAAAGGAGTAACACTTGACAAAATACGGCTTCCCACACAGACTCATGAGCTATCCCCATGGCTATTAGTGAGCCACTTATATTCAGAGTAAAGTCTAGTTACTATGTTTTGGATTAAGTGAAGGATCACCCTATGACTCATCACCATACCTAATGACCCATACCACCAAACCGTAACCACACCAAAACCCAATCCCCATTATTGGACATCTTATAAGTTGGGTCATCTGACCTATACCCACATTATATGTCTTGTATGATGAATCGTTACAAGAATAGTGAGCTCAAAGTTCAAGAAATTTCCAAAGGACACAACCTAGGGTATTTCAATTCTCCCCTACTTGGATCATTCTTCCTCAAATGATGGGACAATGCAGTAGAATTAAAATTTGGATGCCACACACCTCTACTCTTACCCTTAACTAAGTTAGAAAACAAAAATGTTAAGAACAACATATACCTTACACATGAATTTTTGGAGCAAAAAATAGGAATGGATACATGGACTTCATTCCCTTTTATACTTCCCATGTAGCCTCTTCTACTATGTTGTTCCTGCGTAGAACCTTTAGCGAGGACACGTCTTTGGTCCACAACTGATGAACCTACCAATGTAAAATTACAACTAGGATCTCAAAAGATAGGGAATCCAAAATACCAATATCGTTAAAAGGCATAATTTGCGATGGCTCACCCACATACTTCCTTAACATAAAAACATGGAATACCGGGTGAAGGGAGCTAAAACTAGAAGGAAACTACAACTCATGTGTAATATTACCAAACCTTCTCAAAACCAAGTATGGGCCAACATATCGGGGACTAAGCTTTCCTTCTTCCCAAATTGAATCACTACATTCAAGGGAGACACATTCAGGAACACCCTATCCCCAACCTCAAATTCCAACTTCCTTCGCCTCACATTCTCGTAGGACATTTGGAAAATTTAGGAAGACTTAAGTTTATCCCAAATAACCTTCACCTTCTCCATGTCTTGGTAAACTAAATTCGGGCCAAACATATCTGCCTTACTAACCTCAAACCACCTAACAGGTGATCAACACTGCCTACCATAAAATACCTTAAATAGAGCCACTCCAATGCTAGAGTGGTAGCTATTATTATAGGAAAAATCTATAAGAGTAAAATGCTCAACTCAACTACCAACATAGTCAATCACGCAAGCCCAAAGCATATCCTCTTATATTTGAATAGTCCATTATTCTTGCCCATTCAATTGTGGGTGAAAAAAAGTATTAAGACTCACCTTGGTCCCCAAACCTTTTGAATCAAATGCTAAAAGTAAGATGAGAACTGCATACCATGATCCAAGATGGTAAAAATAGGCACCCAATGTACATTCACAATCTCTTGGAGGTATAACCTTGCATTATTCTCTACTAAAAAATTAGTCATACAGGCAAGAAGTAAGCAGACTTTGTCATCCTATCCATGATGACCCAGACCAAATCAAACTGACTCTGAGAGAGAGGAATAAAGTTAACAAAATCCATGTCAATCACTTCCCACTTCCACACAAGTAACTTAATCTTTTGATACAATCCTATGGGCCCTCATGTGCTTAACTTTCACTTGTTGGCACACCATTCACTTTTCCATAAAACTAGCCACATCCCACTTCATATCATTCCACTAATACATCTCTTTAAGGACTTGATATGTTTTCGTTAAACCAGGATGAATAACATAGCACGACTCATTTGCCTCAGCCAATATCCACTCTTGTAAACCATCTATGTTGGGTACACATAACCATCCTTGGCACCATCACCACTAAGCTCCAAGGCCATAACCTTTTACCCATATATATCACACTTGATCCTCATCAAGATGAGATCCAATAATTTTTTCTCCTTGATCTCTGTACTAAGAGACTATTGTGCTACTATCTGTATAAACACATCATCACTCTCAAAGATTAAGAGGCAACCTCCTTGATTAGAATAATGGTGAATATCCTTTACCTTTTCCATATGAGCATGACTCCCCATGGATAACCTTCTAAGAGCATCAAAGAACATGTTAACCTTACTTGGATGGTAGTGAAGATTCAGGTCATAAACCTTGAGTAGCTCAAGCCATCTTCTTTGCCTGGGGTTAAGCTCTTTTTTAGTAAACACATATTGTAGGCTCTTATGATCTGAAAAGATATCCACTTGCACTCCATCAGAATAGAAATTCAAGATTTTCAACTCAAACACCATAGCCAAAAGCTCCAACTCATGAGTCAAAAATTTTTTCTCATGCACCCTTAACTTTCTAGAGGCATAAGCTATCACCTTGCTATGTTGCATTAAGATAAAACCAGGCCCCATATGGGACGCATCACAATATACCATAAATCCATCCGTTCTTTAATGCAAAGTCAAGATTGGAGCCAAAGTTAACCTTCTTCTGAGTCAGCTTAGTAAACAAGGAAGCTATAGAAGAAAAAATTTCCACAAACCTTCTAGAGTAACCATCTAAACCCAAGAAGCTTGGAATATTAGTTCGAGTCATGGGTCTAGGCTACCTCTTCACCACAACATCTTTTTGCGTTCCACCATGATCCCTTCACTAGAAATGATATGACCCAGAAAAGTGGCAGTTCAACCAGATTTAACATTTAAGAAAATTGGCATATAGTTATTACCCTTTCAGGGTCTGGAATATAATATGGAGGTGATCAGCATGATCCATCTCGCTCTTAGAGTACACCAAGATATCATTGATAAGCACGACAAATAAATCTAGAAACCAACAGAAGACTTTATTTATCAAATCCATAAATGTTGTTGGGGCATAGTTAACCCAAAAGACATAACCAAAAATTCAAAATGCCCATACCGAGTACAGAAGACAGTCTTAGGAATATCCCACTCCTTAATCTTTAACTGATGATACCCAAACCGAAGATTAATCTTGGGGAAAAATTTAGCACCATGCAGCTGATTAAAGAAACTATCTATCTATGGAAGAGGACACTTATTCTTTACTACCACCTTATGTAACTGTCGGTAACCAATGCACATCAAAAGGAAATGATCCATTTTATGCATGAATAAAATTGGTGCACATCATTGGGAACGCACTGGGATAGATGAAACCTTAGTCTAAAATATCCTTTAGTTGCTCCTAAGCTTCTTCAACTCCGCTAGAGCCATTGAATATAGGGGAATAGAAATCGAACGACTATCCAGAACAAGATCAATCCCAAACTCAATCTCTCAATTAGGAAGGACACTAGGAAGCTCATCAGGGAAGACCTTAGAAAATTCATTTACCACTAGGATAGAATACAAATAAAGACCCTCTGAGTTAAAAATTTAACCCAGACTAGATGATAGAGAAACCCCTTAGAGATTAATCTCCAAGCTCTAAGAAAGGACATGAAATTTCCCTTAGGAACTAGAGAACTACCTTTCCACTTGATAGCCAGTACATTATGGAATTTTAAGATGACCTTATGGGTCTGATAGTCTATAGAAGCATAGAATGAGAACAACCAATCTATCCCAAATATAACATCGAAATAAACAATGTCTAATTCAAATAGATCTACCAAAGACCCCTCACCACCTACAGATACTACACAACCCCTATACTCTTCTAAAACCATAGAGTCACCCACCAAGTAGAAATAGATAAAGGGTTTGAAACATACTCAGGACCAAAACTAAAATACATAGCCATAAATAGGGTCATATAAGTGAGGGTGGATCCCATATTAAGTAATTAATACACATCATAAAAAAAGAGTTTCAACATTCCAGTCACTACATCAGGTGTTGCCTCAGACTCCTAGTAGGTAGTGAGCGCATAGAAATGGTTCCAACCAGTGTCGAAACTAGATGGTCCACCCTTTTGCGTCGGAGCTAAAGAGGAGGCAACTGGAACCTTATTTTTCCCCAAAGCAACCTTGGACACTGTAAAACTTCTAACTATGTGTCCTGGATGACCACGGTTGAAGAACTTGTCCTTTCCTTCATCACAGTAACCCCAATACAATCCACCACAAAATCTGTAGAAAAGATATGACAGAGCTGATTAAGCCCCGCTATCCTGAGATTGGGCACCTTGTACCTTATAATTATCACCACCTTGGAAATGCTTATCACCCAATGGCTTTAGGTAGGGAGCACTAGCCGTCGAGTAAGACCCATAATTTCTGTAGTTCTTCTCAGTCCACTTCCCCGTATTCCTGTCACTTTGCTATTGGCCACCACTCTACTCAGAAAATTTGAACTTTCTTCTCTGCCTTTCCTTTTTCTCAACCTATTTTTTGTTCTTTTTCTCTACCAGTGGCATGTACACAACCAACCTTGATATATCCATATCCCTATTTAACAAGGTAGCCTTAATCTAAAAAATTAAGTCTCGGGAAAATCTAGAAGTGAACTTTCTTATTCTAGCCCTCATTCTAGAAACTAACTTTGGAGCATATCGAGATAACTGGTGAAACATGAAGGCATACTCCTAGGCTGACATCTTACCTTAATTCAAATTAAAAAACTCATTCGCCTTTACTTCCCCAAACTTTTAAGGAAAGAAGTGGTCCAAAAAAGCATTTAGAAAATCCTCTTATAGGGATAACTGAATATCATCACCGTTTGACTAATCCCATTCCTTGTACCACTAGTATGCCACATCTTTCAGCTGCTAGGCTAAAAACTCCGTGCCCTCTACATTTGTGGCATACATAACATAAAAAATCTTTTCCATCTCATCCAAAAAATGATAAGGATCCTCCTCTACCTTAATCCTATTATAGTTTGGAGGATTCAAACTCATGAACAGGCCAACCCTTGTAGCCTTAGAAGATGGAGTAACAGAAGTACCACGCTCAGCTTGAGAAGATACCAAGTGTGCAAGCATATGGATAGATTAACAAAAATCAGTATACATCATATCATCCTTAGCGGATTGTGAAGGACTGTAGGGAACCAGTGGAACTCTTAGAGGGCAATCAAGAACTAGACAACTAGACTGAGTCTGGACCCCATAAGTAGAATGGGTCCTGTCAATATTGTCCTCGGGTGGGACAGAGAAACTTCTGTAAGCTTTATATCATTTAGAAAGCATGATCTAAAAAGCAAAAAAATTAGAATTATAGAATATTTCAGGACTCTAGACTCCACAACTTGAAAACAAAACACAAGAAAGAAAAATATTCAATAGTGCCTCATAGCCTCTCCCTTATGAGTGTGGTGTGCTACACACCTTTAAAAAAGACTATACGCGACACGACTTTGTCTGACACCTAATTGGCCATGAACCTAGGGCTCTAATCCCTATTAACATGACCCAAACCAGTTCTTAGTCATGTCGGGCATGACAAGTCCAACCAGGCCTAGAGACCACCCCTAATATCTAACCATAAATTCCTTGCACCCTGTGTCGAATGAATTTTAAATATATGATAAGATAAAATAATAATAGTTTAAATACAATAAATAAAGTCTATAATCATAACCCAACAACCTCAATAAACTATCCAACCGGTGCCAAACCCAATGCCAATACAAATGCCATGGTTGAAACCAATACAAAAACCATCAATCCCCATAGTAGTCTTACAAAGCCTCTAACCAAAATCAAATAGAATCCGATTATGAAATACCCCCAACCATAGCTAAAATCAAGATCCAATAAAAAATTAATAAAAGGAAGTCCATAGCATGAAATATAGTCTTCCAAAATATAAAATCTCACTACCTCAATTTGACTCAAAGTTGTCCCTGAATCTATGTAATTTAGCAGGAGGAATGGTAGTATGGTTGATTCCTACATCAAGTAAGGATAAAACACTCGAAGATGATTAGCAGAGTGAATGCTCGAATGTACTCAGGGATAAAGATAAAATAATTCCATTATTCAAACCAAAATATATAACCATATAAAATCACATAGATACATATGTATTGTGATGGGATAGGGAATCAGGTTTACCATGCCCTTTAAACCTTAACTTGTGTTGTGTAGTATTTCCATTCTAAAACTAAGCATGGGTTATATGGATTAAGCTCCCCCTACTGAAAGGGCCCTAGAGTGTGTTAACTACATGAATAGAGCAAAGACCTTGAGATGACTAGTACACCTCCAAAAATATAAAGTATAAAATCATGCACACAGTCATATAACCAAACCTCAAATCAACAAATATGAGTTTCCAGTATTAGTCTCCTGAGAACTCCACCTTCTATGTCTTTTCTACGGCTTTTTAAGACCATATTAAAAGAATTTACACGTTCCCACCATTTACCAAGGAGTCTTTAAATTAGGCATTAACCATTGGTATCACCACTCAAAAATTAGAGCTTGCAAGTCTATCATTTATGCCATAACAAAGCCAGTAAACCAAGTTGACTCCAAACCTTTGAATTAATCTAATACCAAATCCACCAAGGCCTTTACAAACCATTTAAAATAAACCAAACCAATTTAAGTTTCATTACCTTTTATGCAATGTAAAGATTTCATAAATAGTTAAACTATGCGACAAAATCATTGTCATTGCCGTTTCAATAAACAAGTTGGAGAACATATGTTCAAAACCATAACCAAGTAATTTGGGAAGCCCATAATACCCTAAAATTCATTTACTATTAACATGCACCCCACGATGTCAAAATCATACTAAAAGTATGTAAGAAAACATAATTAAACCATGAGAAAAATTATTCAACCATGAACATCAAAATACCCCAACCATTATATCAAATCATAACAATATCATGAGGATCATGCATTAGAACACATGAACTTTAAAAATAATAATGAGGGAGGTGTAAAATGCCTTAGACATGATAGAAGACAGAGAGAATCACTCTTGAAAACCCCTAATTAATTGTCTTGAAGAAACCCTAGACTTTTTTTTGTGAGAGAATTTGAGAGAGATTTTAAGATTGTTTGATTGGGAATGATAGGTTAATGAAGTCCCCAAAGTTGTTTTATGTCGTGGTATCCAAATGAGTTAAAATATGGAAATTCCTAGAATAGGCCCAACATAAAACTATAAGAGTGTTGCAGGTAGTTACTAGTTGATCCCATGACTCGTTACCCCAACATATGATTTGTACCATTGAGTCATCCTAAAAAAGTGAGTTGGACACCCATAGTCTACACCATAAAAATCTATGTTCCCCACTCATGATCGGACCATACAACTCGTACGATCTAGTGTGCCTACGATAGAATCCAAAGGGATTGACACCAGATAGCATACGACTTCCTACAATAACTCGTGAACTATCCTCATAGATCTTAGTGAGCCACTTGTACTCAAAGCCAAGTCAAGTTACTAAGTTTCTTATAAATTAAAGGATCATCCTACCACAAACCTAACAACCCATATAACAAAATTGTAACCAAAATAAAAACCCATCACTAGACACTTTATGAGTGGGGTAATCTGAACTACACCCATATTATACAACTTGTATGATAAGTCATTAAAAGAACAATGAGCTCAAAGCTCAGGATATTTCCAAGAAACAAAACCCAGAGTGTTTTAACTTAAATATTATAGTTTATTCTGAGGATGTTCATGAGGGAAAGGCTCTATGTTAAAGCACTTTAGACTGAGATTTTATCATTTTGAGATAGATTATCGGTTAACTTCTTTCATATTGAGTTAGGGATTTAATATATAAGTAAAGCATACTATGGATTGGGGAAAGTAACTATGAGGTTCATAATTCGAGATTATTTTACTGTTATATACCTGTGTGGGGTCTTACATTCTATTGTGGTGACTTACGGTATCTGACACTTGTGCTGCCGGTATGGGGGATTTATTTGACATCATTGTCCTTATCTGTGAATCTTTATGCATTTATACTCGATATAATACCTGTGCAAGAGGAATTAATTAATAATATAAGACTTATTTGAGTATTGGTTACTTTTATCTTGATTAAATACTTGAGTTAGGGTTGATATGATAATAATAATCTCTTGTATGTATATTTATTTTGATGTCACCTATTTGGAGTTGATCAATCATGAATTATGTACATATTAAGTCAAATTATGGGCTTGCTCATATATGCTTACATGTTCATTAGACTAGATATCCTTATTTAGGGCTGATTGTGATCCGTATATCCTTATTTCATTCATTAGATATTGGAACCACTGAGACACATTATTTTGTAAAGAAAATAAGAAACTTTATAAAACTCTCTTCATGAATATGGGCTACATATATTATTTGAGATTGATATTGATATATACAACAGAATATATAGGTTGGAAACCCCTCATGGGTCCTGCCTGGTAGTTGCGATCTCAATGGGTATATGCATAAAGTTATGTGATGGCTTTCACCATTTATTCCACCACATTGCATTGCATTACATCTGTATCTTGCTTGTTTTCCATAGTTTTCTTGAATTTTTTGTGGTTTCTATGTATTTTATCCTTGAAATATTTGTTGTTACTACTTTGTATTCTTATATATATTAGAAGTATTAGTGGAGATGGTGTGAACTACCATTTGGGACTTTTTATTTGTAAGAGACGTGATCATAGTATTTTTACATTTATTTTATTTCCTACTTTACTTAGATGACCTATGATACCTACTGAGTATAAATGTACTTTACTCACTCCTGCTATGGCCTTTGAATGCACATCCTATCACAAGTACAACATGTGGAAGTTAAAATAGTTCTTTTGATTGGTGATATTTGGCTAATGGAATATTCTAGTGTTCTGGGTAGAATTCTAGATCTTACTCTATCTTAATTGTGTCTTTATTTGGATATGATAAAAATTCATACTTTCAATTTTGAATTTGTACTTAGATTCCTCTTACATTATGATACCAGGTTTTGGGTGATGTATATACTTTTTTAGACTTTCATTCATTCTCTCTCTCTCTCTACATATATATATATGTGTATGTTCCATTATTAGCTTGACTTCATTCTAGAAATCTTGCTTGGGTATATGCAATTATCAATTTTGTTTTCTTCTTATTAGTTTAGGTGATGGGCTTACTTGTCAGGGCTAGGGTATGATAAGTTCCCTCATGACCTAGTTTTTGGGTCATGACAAATTAGTATCAGAGCAGCCAGGTTCATTGATCTTATAAGTATAATATCAGGATCTCTAGTATTGTCTCACTGATTGGTACGTAGATGTTGGTATCTATCTTAAAAATGATATAAAATGTCTTTAGGAAAAATGTTTATATTTTTATTCCTTATCCGTATGGAATATTCATAACCTATGTTATAATTTGTGCTTCATTGTTTTCTACGTAGATGTGTGGACTATATTTCAAGAGGTTAGTTGTGTTGGGATAACACTAGAGAATAAAGCCTAAACTAAAGCGAGAGGTAAGGGTCATGGATGGCCTAGATGTGAAGGATGGGTATGAGAAGCTACCCTAGTTAGAGGTAGTGCTAGAGGGATCTCCTCTACAAGAGATGGAGGGGCCATCTCACGTCCCATAGTGTTTAGTTGCTACCCCAGTTCTAGAGGATTTGTTTATTTAATTATTAAATTGTTTTGATGGTGTTACATTGAGTGCACCTTGTGTTCCTCAAGTTTTTACTATGGTACTACCATCAAAGTTTACATCTACATATAGTATTCCTTCGACCCAGAGTGTAGGTTTACTATCTATACCAGTACCTACTCATGATAGTCCTCAGATGTCAAGTGGAATTCCATCTTTTATGCAAGTATCTAATTGTGGTATTCCTAGTTAAGGGGTATGTCCTTAATTTAGGGTACCCCACATATTGATTCCCATCCTGCCAAACTCACTATTCCTCTAGTTACATTGAGTATAATTATGTATTTTAATGATCTTAAGAGGTTTGAGAGGTTTATTCACGTAGGTTTGCCCAAATTTAGTGGTAGTGTTAGCGAGGATACTTATAAATTCTTGATTGATTGCTAAGAGAAATTGGATAATCTTAGATCCCTTGATCCTTATAGTGTCTCTTATACTACCTATTAGTTGATGGATATGGCTAGGGATTGCTGGAGGTCGTATATGAGCTATAGGCCTTTGAGTTAGCCTGCTATGACTTAGACCCTAATTTTTTAGGCTTTCTTAGAGATTTTTGTGCCATATTTTTTAGGGGATAAGATGCTTGACTAGTTTGATCACTTAGATCAGGGCTTCATGACATTGCTGAGTATGAGGTTTGTTTTCTCACAATATCTAGGTATTTAGCCACTAGCATCTCCATAGAGTCTAAGCAATTCAAACTTATGAAAGGATTAGACGATACATGTAATTTCACTACAACTCAGAGAGTAGTCTTAGGAGCTTCTTTTCAGAGTATTATTAAGCTTACCAAGATAACCAAGTTAATTATTTAGTCTACTTAAGGAGGCACTAAGAAGGTGCATCATCATGGTGAGTTTAGAAGAGACGCCTCTCGAGGTAGATACTTTTATGCTAGAGGCTCTCATAGTTATCATGGTAGTCTAGTATAAACCATTTTTTAGGAATCAAGTGATAGGTCTTCATGTAGAAACTTTGAGTGGTTAGATATCTAGTCAGGGTGATCATCTTAGTTCAGCCATAGCTCCTCAAATTGACTCAGGCTATAGAGGTTGTTTTAAATAATAATGAGTTTAGATATTTGTAGATGGATTGTTCTGGGAATATCTTCAGACCTACTTCTATATTATTCGTGAGAAATGGTTCACAAAGTGGTCGGGGTATATGTAGAGGTGCTCAAGGTAGAGATAGAAGAGATCATAGTCGTGGTCGAGGATTTGTTTAATTTGAGAGTGGATGTGGTCAGTGCCATTCTATACCTTCTAGGCACAAGGCAGATGATTGTGATGCTATTATTATAGGTATCATCTTAATTTGTTATAGATCCACTTTGATATTACTTGAACCTATGTTGATTTTCTCCTATGTATATACATATTTTTCTTCTAGTTTTGATGTGGCATGTGGATCAGGTGTACTGATCTTGTGTGGTTACCTTTAGGGCCATGAGACTTGGGTAGACTTGATTAATTTAGATATTGTTATTTTTGATGTTATCTTAGGTAAGGATTGGTTAGCTCCTTATCATGCTATTTGGTAGTATTATGCCAAGATCATAACATTATCTACACTAGTTGTGCCAAGATTAGCTTGGAAGGGTACATGTATTTTGGGTCCAGAGAGTGTTATATATTTTTGGCATTCTTGTCGCATAATATAGAAAAGGTTTTTATCTTATTTAGCTAATATTTATGATATTAGTGCTGCCTCACTACCTCTTATCGCAAAACCCTCACAATTTTAGGCATTTTGTTTTTGGTCTCCCATATTTAAATCATTGATTGTTGACTTAAATTATGTTCGAGGATGTTAAAAGGGCAATCTGGGAGAATTTTAGAATTTTTAGATGGGGTTTGGGGTGATTTTAGACCTTAAAGGCAGCAAGCCTCCATAATATTTATGTTTCACGAAGGTTAGTCTCCTTGATAGCTTTTACATCATGAGGGCTGGGTCTCTGCGTTAGGGTCCACGACATGGAGAATAGCCTCTAAGAATAGGCCCATGCCATGGGCCTATGCTGATTTTTGGCTGTTTTGTTCTACTTCATTTGGGATGAGGGGTAAGGAGGTCTTTATACCTATAGATGAATTTTAAACATTAGAAGGACCAAATTTCATAAGCTCTACACGATACTAAGGTCATTATTCACTCTAAGAAAAATCCCCTCTATCAAATCCCCCATTTTAATGCAATGCTAAGGTTCAAGGAGGTAGTTATCTAGGGTCCTAAAGGTTCTATCTTCTTCCAATTACTTGATAATTAATACATGTACCTATTTCCCTATACATAATATTTATATTTTTCCTAAGGGAAAAATTGGTTACTACTGCATGGTTTTAATGTATGGTTTGACATGGCCGGGGGCCTTTGACACGCTTAGTCATTAAATTTATTTCCATGATTTATTATACAACATTCATGTTTTATTAATGATATTGAACATTGTAGAATGCATGAGAATGGTGAATAAACTGAGGGGTCATGGTTAATCCCCAATTTGATGATTTTGCCATGATATATGGTTTTGAGTATTATGCTCCCTCAACCAATTTGTGGATTTGATATCGAATATGGTTTTGTCACATAGTTTGATTTGGAGTATAAACAGTTTTAGAAAGGCTTTGTTGGACACAGATTGATTTTTAAATTAGAACTTTGGGGGTTCCGTTAGCTAAATAGGGTTGAGTCCCATATGGTTAATTACTTAAAAATCTATGACCGATAGGTTAAAGTCCTAGTTAGTTAAATAAATGACATGCTACGGTTATATTCACTTGCAAACCATGTTGGTATGACGATACCAACAAGTTTTCTTGGTGAATAATTGGCTTAATAAATTGGGTATGATTGTTAAATATTTTAGTTGGGATTAAAAGAGGGTTGTCTAGCTGGTCGTGAAAGTGGTGATCTTAAGGGACTAACACAGAAAACTACACTAGTCGGTGTGAGGGTCAAAATAACTTGGGGTTAGAGTCCCCATTTTCTTATGACTAAGTGTTTAGAGTCCACCTTACTATATGATTTGGAGATTGGAGTCTACCATACTATATTAAATGATCTGGTGCTTAAGCCACCTTAGTATATGATTGGAAGGTTAGAGTCCCCCATGCATATATATATGATATTTCTCTGGTTCATTCGGCTACATGTATTAGGCCTATCCAGGGGGTGAGAGCTAAGGCCCATATAGACTGTGGGTGCTATTATACTATGACAGTTAAGCTACATAACCCAGGTTAAGATTTTAAATATCCATGTTAAGCCTTGTTCTGTACCCCAACATGTGATATATATATATATATGTATATATGTATTACCAATTTGTGGTGTGTATGACTATTGAATAGTTTTAAATTATTATGCATGACATTATTTATTCCTTTATCCCTAAGTTACATGCTTAATCTCTAATTGCTAACTACCTTCAGACGTTTTATCCCGAAGAGATGCAGGGTTCGAAGGCAAGTCTACGTTTCTTATGCAATGATGAGGTGTTCATAGTTAGTTCATGTGTTGACTTGAAGTGGTGAGCTTTCATCATTCGGAAGACTTCATTTAATATTTTTGTTTCTCATGTCTTAGAATTGGTTTCAGATTGGTTTTTGCTATAGTCGGGGGCATGTCCCGATACTTTATTGGTACATAGTTTGTTAGAGACTTTCTAGGTACTATGGAGATGGGTATTGTGGATGGTTTTAAGATATTTATCTTATATAGACTCTTGAATTTATCTCTCATATTTTGTTATATATTGTTTTTCATCTACTGCCATGTGTCCTTGGTTATATTGGAATAGAGACATGGGGTAGTCTCTCATCCTTGGTGGACTTGAGATACACATCACGGACAAACCTTGGTTTGGGCCATGACAAAGCTGGTATCACAGCCCTATTCATTGTTATTAGGGGTTCAAAAACTGTGTCAAGTAGAGTCTCTCTTATCGGTGTAAAGCACACCAGACTTATAAGGAAAAGGCTACAAGGCATTTGGGAATGCTTTCTTTAGTTGTTGTCTTACTTTTTGGCTATAGAGTATAAGGTCACGAATTCCTTTAACTCGTATTTATTTTCCTTTCAAATCATTCCTCCCAAATGATATAAAGCTTATAGAAAATTATCTATTCTGCTTGAGGACAATGTGGGCAGATCTTACCCAACTTATCGGGTACTAACCCAATCTAGAGTCGGTGCTTTTGATTGTTCCCTTGGAGTTTCACCTATCACCGCTGGTCGTTCTCCAGCCGGTGATACTCATACTCGGCCACTTCAGGGAGATATTACTAATGCTGAGTTTTGCCTATCCATTTATCTGTTAACTCATTCAGACATCTCAGTCACATTAGATGGGTTCTACTAGTAATGTTGGGAGTTCATCTGAGGCCATTAGAGTTGGCCAGTTTATAAGGTTGTTCCCTCTGACTTTCACTCGTACTACAGTTGAGGAGGATCCTCAGTGTCTTATAGATGAGATTGAGAAGATCTGTCAAGTTATACATGCTACTGAAGTAGAGGATATGGAATTTATTGCTCATCAGTTGAAGTATATAGCATACCAATGGTATGAGGAGTGAGAGAGGCTTAGGGGTGATGATGCTGAGTATTTTTTATGGGATAATTTCTCTAGTGACTTTCTGGATCGCTTCTTTCCTAAGGAGTTGAGGGAGGAAAAATCTTAGGAATTTGTGAATTTAAAGCAAGGAAAGATAATGCTGAAGGAATATGCCATGAAATTCAGCTAGTTCTCATAATATGCTCCTGAGCTAGTGTCTAGTATAATAGCTAGAATGAGAAACTTTACTTCTAGGTTGTCTCTTTATTTGATTTTAGGTAAGGCTAACATGGTTGTTGATGCTCTTAGTAGGTAATCAAATGGGAGTCTATCCTATGTGGATTAGGAGAAGTGGGGCTTGGTAAAGAACATTCATCATTTTGATAGTCTTCGAGTTCATCTCTTGGATTCTAAGAATGGTAGTGTGTTTGTACAAGAGGTGGTGAAGTCATCTCTTGGTGTGTAGGCGAATGAGAAATCAGTGTTGGATCCTATCTTAATACAAATCAAGGATGATGTGGGTATGCAGAAGGTGATGGCTTTTGAGATTAGTGGTGATGGTATCTTGAGGTACTAAAGTAGGTTATGTGTTCCTGGTGTAGATGGGCTATGAGGTAAAATTTTGGCCGAGGCTCATGAGTAGCGTTATTTGGTTCATCCTGGTTCTACAAAGATGTATCATGACATTAAGGAGGTCTATTAGTGGAATAACATGAAGAGAGATGCAGCTAATTATGTGGCTAAGGGTATAGTCTGTCAATAAGTGAAGGTGGAGTACTTGAGTCCTGGTGGGTTGTCCCAAGAAATCGAATTGCCTATGTGGAAGTGGGAAGTGATCAATATGGATTTTATTACCGATCTTTCGGGGTCTCGAACCCAGTTTAATTCTATTTGGTTCATCATGGATAGAATGACTAAGTTTGCTCACTTCTGTCAAGTGAGGGCTATCTTTTCTGTAGAGAATTATGCAAGGTTTTTTATTCAGGAGATCTCGAAGATGCATGCTTCTACATTTTTCATTATTTCAGATCATGGTGCTCAGTTCTCATCTCATTTTTGGCAGTTGTTTTAGCAAGGTTTGGGGACAAAGGTATCCCTTAGTACCTCTTTCTACCCATAGATAAATGGACAAGCGGAAAAGACTATTTAGACTTTGGAATATATACTTCGAGCTTGTGTAATTAACTTTAAAGGCAATTGGGTTGACCACTTACCTCTTGTAGTGTTTGCATACAATAATAGATGTATCTCTAGAATTAGTATGGTTTTGTTTGAGGCATTGTATGGTAGGAGGTGTAGATCACTAATTGGGTGGTTTGAAGTTGGTGAGGAAATGTTATTCGATCTTTATTTAGTTTATTAAGCAATGAAGGTGAAGGTGATTTGGGATTGGCTTAAGACTTCCCAAAGTTGCCAAAATTCCTATGCGAGCATAAGGCGAAGAGAGTTGGAGTTTGATGTGGGTGATTGGGTGTTCTTGAAGGTGTCCCCCATGAAAGGAGTGATGCAATTTAGAAGGAAAGAGAAGATTAGTCCTTGTTATGTTGGCCCTTATATGATTTTGAAGAGAGTGGGAAACATTACTTATGAGCTATAATTGCCTTTAAGTTTGAGTTCTATTCACTCGGTGTTACATGTGTCCATGTTGAAGAAATGTGTAGGTGATCCTTCCTTGGTGGTGCCTATTAATAGTGTTGGTATCTCAAATTCCATATATTACAAGGAGGTCCAAGTAGAGATCTTGGATAGACAAGTTCGTAGGTTGGGGAATGCTATATGTAGTTTTGATGATGAGCATCTAATCTACAAGGGACTATGTCCTTGGATGTGGAAGGAATAGTACAACTGGCACAAATTTTCTGGAAAGTTTTATCCTGTTGTGTAACAAACTTGCAGGTGCTATTTTGTACTGATTAGGATAGCTGGTCCAATGATATTTCAGTCCTAATCATCAATCATCTATGAAAGGAAAGAGACATTTTTCATCAAATGAGATTTTTGCAAATTCAAGAGCGGAAGAGAAATAGAAGAAAAAACTCCACTGCTTAAGTTCTTAGCTATTTATGTGAGCTTAAATTTAGCTGTTTTTGATTTAGTACTAATTTTTAACTGAACTACACATGCTATTAGAGTAGTCTTTTTCTCTTTAAGTAGATAGTGCTTAGGTATAGTTTCCTAAGTGTGAGGCATATTAGAGTGAATCAGCATAAAGAGTCCTTGGTAGAGTTGGAAAGATGAGCTTGTTGTAGAGTTATTACAAATGAAAGGAGCTTAGAGGTATGCCAAAATATAACCATAATCAGGAGGTTGATTATAGTGGATTTCTTGAGGTGCTTGTGAGGGAGAGACGTGGTTTATCCCTTCCTGGGTTTCCACGTAAAATTCTTGTGTTTTACCTTCCTACACAGCCTTTGTTATTCCAGCACTTCATAGTTGCTTTACTATTCTATCGCTTGTGTTTAATTTTGAGGGACCTGGTCCCTCACTATATGATGCAGCCACCAAGGATTCCAACAATTGTTATCAGAGTGGCATCACTGTAAAAGGCCCATACCTAAAGTGTTTTGCTCATCATGGCTTCTTTAACTGAACTAGGGGTGGAAAGAAAGGATGCAAAAAGAGAGAGATTATTGAGTTTGAAGACTCTAGAGTCTGAACCAGGTGAAGTGGACACTGGTGTTGCATTTTTGGAAACAAGGATTGTTAGAGCTATATAAAAGAGTAGACGTCTTAGCAAACAAAATGATCAAAATCTTGAAAAATTGAGAAGAGAAGATGCAGTTGGCTGTATAATTAAGAAGGTGTTGGCTACATGGTAATATTCTCAAATAAATCATAGAAAGACAAGGAGGATGGATATGGTTTCATGATGAAACATGGTGAGAAGAAAATAATCTCAGGATCCTGTATCTCTCTAATGGAATCTACTAAAGATAGAGAAGAAAATATGGTAGAAAAGGTGGATGACAACCAAAACTAGTTTATAGATAGAGGTTGTTTTAGACACATGAATGGGAGGGTTGATTGGTTTCCCTCTCTCAAGGTGCATCAAGGGGGGAGGTGTGACTTTTGGAAATTGCACAAAAGGTTACATCCAAGGCGTTGGAATGATTAGGAAATCAGCTTATTATGCAATAGAATATATGTATTATGTGACAGGGAAAAAGTACAGTCGTCTAAGTGTATCTCAAATCTGTGACAAAGAAAATAAAGTATTTCACATATGATAGAAGCATTGTATCAAGCATCAAATCTTGAAAGATTATTCTCAAAGCCGAAAGGATCAACAACATGTATGTAGCGGATTCGGAGTCTGTGGCTAATGGGGAATTAACTTGTTTATGTGCACAAGGTGAAGATGATAATTTGTGGCACAGAAGATTAGGGCATGTGAGTTCCTCCTTGTTAAACAATCTTATTTCAAGGGACCTGGTTTGTGTCCTGCGAAAGAAGAATTTTCTAGACAACAAAGTCTATGATGCTTATGTTAAAGATAAAAAAAGTAGACCCTCCTTTGAATTGAAGAAGGAAATAAGTACTTCCAGACCTCTTGAAATACTTCATATGGATTTATGCGGACCTATCAAAGTCCAAAGTAAACAATGGAAGAAATATGTGTTGGTTATTGTAGATTGACTATTCCAAGTTCACCTAAACAATATTTATATGAACCAAAGATGAAAAATTTGGGGTTCTTGTGGCTTTTCCCAAGAAAATCCAAGTTAGGTTAACTTGTAAAATTGCTGAATTTAGGTCTAATCATGGGACTGAATTTGAGAATTCTAAAGTTGATGAATTCTACGCTGAGCATGGAATAAGTCACAACTTTTCTTCTCCCAGAACTCCATATCAAAATGGAGTTGTTGAATGGAAAAAATAGAACTCTCATAGAGATGTCTAGTACTATGCTAATTGAAAGTGGTCTTCAAAAGAGTTTCTGGCATAAAGTAGTGAATACTTCTTTTTACGTGATAAACAAGTGTTTAAGCTTGTATTTAATTGAAAGCCTAGGATAGAATACTTCAAAGCTTTTGGATGAAAATGTTTTGTGATAAACTATAGTAAGAGAGATTTGGGAAAATTTGATTTCAAGAGTGATGAAGTTGTGTTGTAGGCTACTACTTGTTTAGAAAGGCTTACAGAGTGTTCAATAAAAGAACTCTGTGTGTTGAAGAAAGTATTCATGGGATCTTTAATGAGTTAGGAATTCAAATGAACATTGCTGATGGAGAAAGTTAAAAAAATGAACTCATTCCTGTAAAAAGGAATGTTATTACTGAAGATAATGATCAAGGGATTAATGATGCAGATAAGAGTGATGACAGTGATGATTATATAGGATCTCATCCTTAAATTCCAGATCCAATAAAAGAACAACCAGAGGAAACCAACCATAATTCATACGGACCTAGTCCCAGTGATATCAATCTCAGGAGGCAAAATTGGAGTGACAAATCCTCTCATCCCATTGAGTAACTGAATGTATTAATGAAATGCAAGAAGAGCTTCATCAATTTGAAAAAGCAAAGTCTAGAATTTGGTCCCTAGGCTTGTGGATAGAAAAATTATTGGGACCAAATAAGTGTACAGGAATAAGCAAGATAAAAATAGAACTATCAGTAGAAATAAAGCATGGTTGGTTGTTTAAGGTTATAACCAGGAAAAAGAGATTGACTATGATGAGACCTTTGCCCCTGCAGACAGAATAGAGGTAATAAGAATTCCTTTTGCATTTGTTGTATACATGGGATTCAAACTACTTTAAATGAATGCCAAAAGAACCATCCTAAATGGAAATCTGAAAGAAGAAGTATATGTCAAACAACCTCAAGGTTTTGAAGATGGAGATTTTCCTCATCATGTACTTAAATTGGACAAAGCTCTTTCTGGTTTGAAGTAAGCACCACGGGCTTATTATAAGAGACTCTCAAAGTTTCTCATGGAAAATGTCTATAAAAGAGGGAAAAATGATAATACACATTTCTTAAAGACATGAGGTAGTAGTCTATTGATTGTTCAGATATATATTGATGACAAAATCTTTGGAGCTACTTCTCAATCTATATGTGAAGAATTTGCTAAACCGAGGGGATGTGAATTTGAAATAAGAATGATGGGTGAATTGAGCTTCTTTCTAGGTCTATAGATTAAGTAAACTTCTGAAGGGACAATGATTTGTTAGGAGAAGTACATCAAGGAGTTGCTGAAGCATTATAACAAGGGATATTTAAAGATAATTGATACCCCAATTTGAACCAACTCAAAAATGGACAATGTTGAGTAAGGTCCTTTAGTGAATCAAAAATGTATAGAGGGATTATTGGATCCTTTTTATATCTCACTGGAAGTAGGGCTGCCATTATTTTCAGTGTCGAAATGTGTTCTAGATTTCCAGCATGCCCAAAGAAGTCCCATCTGAAAGCTAGAAAAAGAATTCATAGGTATCTTAAAGGGATAGGGGACCAGGCCCTATAGTAGGTTTGACTTGGTGAGATATGCTGATGCTGACAATGCTGGATATTTAGTCGATAGAAAAAGAATTAGTGCCAACCCAAAATCACCTCCCGGGATGTCACATGGTGCTTAAGGCTACAAGTAGCCCTAATCTAACCCTTTGAGCCCGTTTCTACTAATAACACTCATTTCAAGATTGAATAATTCAAACACTAGCATAGTCATATCATATGAAAGGAAATACGGAGAAAATGCTCGGTCCGAATGACCATAATACTGGAAACCTCAACACAACCACAATCTGATAACTAGTCTAACAAAGCCTCTACTAATCCATGAACTAGAGAGCCGTTAGGATAGGTCCCAAACTGACTCAAAATGAATTGGAAATAACAACGTAGTCTCTCAAAATATGAAAATGTCTGAATTTTGGTCCTCAAACCATGAGGACTCAACACTGAAGAATTATAGATAGAGGTACTCAAAAATCACTGACGAGGTTAGGACTGAGCACCTGAACCTACATTATAAGATAATGTAGCACATAGACGCAGATGTGGATCAACACTTGGAAATGTACTGAGTATGTGGGGGAGCATGAATTTATATTAAAAAACATCAATACTCTTTAATCAAATAATGCATGTAATAAGTAATGACTCTCATGGATTGAATAAGTATAAAATGCAAAGCTCATGAATCATGTAAAATGGAACATATAACACAATCTCGTGAGTCATTATACTTTCAGCTTTGAAATTTGTACTCTTCTCTTATTCTCATTACTCAAGTCTAAAGGAAACTTTAAGCAATACTTCAACTCGTGCATATGTCTCATGGAGAGTAAAACTTCTTCAATGCTCAAGAACTCATAACCCTTTTGAGTCCAAATACTTGGAATTCGAAATCATATAACTTTGGAACATACTTAAAAGCATTTCATTCACGTTAGGAAAATATCTCATTTCATTACTTAGGGAAAAATACTCATATCAAGGGAAAGTATTTTAGTTTTAAAGGAAAATATATTATATCAATGGAAAATACTTTAGTTTAGGGAGGTAACTGATCTCAAAGTTTAAATGTCAAGGGAGGTTCTCTTAACCGACGTAAACCGTGCGAGCTACATGGAGTCCAACATTTAGTCCTCCTAAAGAAAAAACCTCACATTAGAGTGAGGCATCATACTCTTTCTAGGTAGTATAACCTAGGTCTAGTAATCACTAAACAATCTCAACCTCGGGCACGTAGTTTTGGGGTAAGAAAACAGAGTAACTTACCTTCTCAGTGCTAAATACTACTCCTTCTAGTTTATCACGCTCATCTCATGAAAGTCCACTTTAGAATAATCTCATGGTTCAATAAGAAACCAATAATCAAATCTGTATTCTCATGTAGTAGAGTGGCTTTCAAAAATCAATGAACATTAGGTCAAAACATTTCTCAATAATCTTTGAATACTCAAATCATGGTGCCTATAGCACAATAGTTCATAAAATCTCAAGTCTCAAGTAGGGATTAATAACCCATAGTTCAATCCCAAGTTAAAACTCATCAAAAGCATAATAGATAGCATATAGATTCATAACTCATGTAGAAATCATGAAATTTCAGCAATTTATCTCAAAATCTCAACATACTCACATACTTCAATGTTTCAAACATTTCAACTATTAACTTCTCGAGGATTAAAATCATGGGATGTAGACCCAGCTGCAATTTCTCAAGAAAATATGTAAAATTTTTGCCATCAGACTCTCAATTAAAGGAAAACATCAAAAGCTTGCAACCAATAACAATGGGTGAAAACCCCCAATTCAATTTCATGTAAAATCTCATAAATTGCAGAGAATTGTAGTTTAAATTAGCCTTTGGAAGGATTATCCTTGTTCAAAACCCCACATACCTTGAATTAGAAGCTTTGGATGAACTCTCACTTTTGGAACTCTATTCTTACTCTTGAATGAGGGTTCTTGAAGACATTGACTTTGGAACCTTGAATCTTGACTTAATTTAGAAAATCTATGGTGGATTCTTGAGATTCTTGGAAGAGGTTTTGGATACTTAGGGTTTTTGTTAAGAGAAAATATGAGAGAGACTTCGTAGAATTCTTGTAAATGATCTTGATTTCGTGTTTGCGTGGTTTAAGAGGCTTGGAAAAATTCCAAAATGCCCTTTTTAACTTATGTACAAACCTGGAAAAATTAAACTGGGAACTCAATTTCATAGGCCACCGCGACGTACCACTATCGCGGTGGCTCACTGGAAATTGATAAATGGGAAATTGGTAGTCACCATGATGCTGAACCATCGTGTTGTCCTACTAGTTAGGACTTGGAACTTCAGCATGATGCATCACAATCACGCCAGGCCACTGGAAATTGACTATTGGGAAATTGGGGTCCTCCGCGACACGCCACTATCGTGGAGTTCCACTGGAAATTGAAAATTGTCAAATAGACCCTCTATGCGATGTGCTAAGCACCAAAATGATGCTGTTTTACAAATAGGACTTAAATTAGCCATAACTTCTTACCCGGGGATCGGATTTGGGCGAATCTTATATCGACAAAAAGCGTATCAAATTTCCTATGTGATAAAGAGTCGAAATTAGGGAAATTACATATCGTTTATATGATACTCACTTAGGAAGTCACTTCTCAAGTTTTTAGGGCCGAAATCACGCCTCATTTGACACACCCTAAGGTTCATTCTATGAGAGAATTTCACGGGGTCTTACAATATCTCCTCCTTGGAAAATTTGTCCTCGAAAGTCGCTGGTTGGACAAGGAACATGGGAAAATAGAGTACACATAGCTAAATCTCTCTAAACTCTTGAATACCATAGAAATTGCAAGAACTCATGCATGAATAGATACATAGTTGCACTATAGATTCAAAGGGCTAAGTTAAGGAAGAAAAATACCTTTGGCTTGATCTGAACTAGTAGAGAAGAGGTGCGGGTACTTGGATTGCATGTCTGCTTCTGTCTCCCAAGTAGCACCCTCAACAGACTGGTTCCGCCATAAAAATTTAACCAAGGGAACTTTTTTGTTCCTTAGTCTACGGATATGAAAATCTAGGATCTCAATAGGAATCTCATCGAAGGAAAGACTATTCTAAATATCAGCACTCTCTGAGGGATCCACTACAACGGAATCACCAATATTCTTCTTAAGCATGGAGACATAACTGGCCACCTTACCAACATGGCTCAAGACTCTGTACGAGCCAACATAACTGGGACTAAGCTTTCCCTTTTTCCCAAACCTCTTTACCCCTTTCATGGGTGAAATCTTCAAGTACACCACATCATCTACCTCAAACTCAAGATCTCTTCTCCTTACATCAGCATATGACTTTTGGCGACTCTGAGTGGTCTTCAACCTCTCTCTAATCAACTTAACTTTCTCTATAGCTTCAAATACCGCATCAAGCCTAATTACGACAACTTTACCCACTTCAAAGCACCCTATGGGTGACCTACATCTCCTACTATACAAGGCCTCAAATGGTGCCATCCCGATGCTAGCATGGTAACTGTTGTTATAAGTAAACTCTATCAATGGAAAATTCTCATCCCAACTACCTTTAAAATCAAGAGCACATGCCCTCAACATATCTTTCAGGGTCTTAATGGTCCTCTTAGCTTGACCATCTGTCTGCGGATGAAAAATGAAACTTAAAAGAACTTGGGCACAAAGACCTTGCTGAAATGCCCTCCAAAACTGAGAAGTAAATTGAGTGCCCCTATCTGAAATGATGGACGAGGGAACTCCATGTAGACTGACAATATCCTGGATATATAATCTAGCATAATCTTCAGCTGTACAAGATTTGAGCATGGGCAAAAAATGTACGGACTTAGTCAGCCTATCCACAATAACCCAAATAGAATCATGATGACGATACAAAAGAGGCAACCCAATCACGAAGTCTATATTCACCACCTCCTACTTCCAAGTGGGTATACCAAACTCTTGCATCACACCACTAGGTCTCCGGTGCTCTACCTTAACCTATTGGTACATTGCACACTTTGCTACGAACTCAGCTATATCCTTTTTCATACCATTCCACCAATAGATTTCCCATAAGTCGCAGTACATCTTGGCGCTGCTGGGATAAATAGAATACCGTGCGCTATGCACTTCAGCCATAATCCTCTACCTTAGATCATCAACACATGGAACACACAACATACCCTGTACTTTTAACATGCCATCTTCCCCTTGGGAGAAAACCACTACCTTTTGGTCCTGAACTGACTCCTTCAGTCCGACCAAACTAGGATCTTTGTCTTACTTCTTCTTCACTTCCAAAACTAAAGAGGATTCAGAACTAGTTCGCACCAACGTACTACCCCCGGCTAAATCAAGTAACCTTACAACCAATCTATCCAGACAATGCACATCGCGTGCTAACTCTTTCTTCCCTTCCTCTACATGAGTAACACTACCCATAGACAATCTGGTAAGGGCATCCACCACTATGTTGGCCTTGCCCAAGTAATACAACACCCTCATATCATAGTCTTTTAACAAATCCAACTACCTCCTCTGCCTATAATTTAATTCTCTCTGAGTAAACACGTACTGTAGGCTCTTATGATCAGTAAACACATCAACATGAGCACCATAAAGATAGTGTCTTCAAATTTTCAAAGTGAAGACCACAACAGCTAACTCAAGATCATTGGTTGGGTAATTCTTCTTATGTGGATTTAACTATCTAGAGGCATAGGCTATAACCTTATCTCTTTGTATCAACACACAATCCAAACAAATTCTCGAGGCATTATAATTAAACACAAAACTATCTGTACCATCAGGAAAAGTAAACATAGGGGCTAAAATAAGTTGGGTCTTCAACTCATAAAAACTCTTCTCACAGAAATCTAACCACTGGAATTTAACTTCTTTTGGGTCAACCGGGTGATGGGAGACACAATAGAAGAGAAACCTTCAATAAAATAGTGGTAGTAGCCCGCTAGACCCAAGAAACTTCTAATGTCAGATGGAGAGATAGGTCTAGGAAAATTTCTTATAGCTTCTATCTTTTGTGGGTCAACTCTAATACCTTCGGCTGAAATAATATGACCCAGAAAGGATACAGACCTTAGCCAAAATTCACACTTACTAAATTTAGTGAATAACTAGTGATCCCTAAGAGTTTGCAAGACAACTCTAAGGTGATTTGCATGGTCATTCTCATTATGGGTGTATACAAGGATGTTATCTATCCAGACAATGACAAACAATCAAGATATGGCTTGAACACTCGATTCATGAGGTCCATGAATGAAGCTGGGGCATTAGTTAGCCCGAAGGACATGACAAGAAACTCAAAGTGACCCTAGCGGGTTCGAAAGACTATCTTTGGAATATCATATTCTCTCACTTTAAGTTGATGATAGCCGAATCTAAGGTCTATCTTTGAAAAATAACTTGCTCCATGCAACTAATTATATAGGTCATCAATTCTCGAAAGAGGATACTTATTGTTGACTGTTACCTTGTTAAGCTAACGATAGTCAATGCACATACGCAAAGAATCGTCTTTCTTTGGCACGAATAAGAAATGGTGCACCCTAAGGAGAAATACTGGGCTTTATGAAACCTTGGTCTAAAAGACCTTTGAGTTTCTTTTTCAACTTCTTAAGCTTAGCAGGTGCCATACGGTATGGCAAAATAAAAATAGGTCAAGTATCGGGAAGAAGTTCAATCCCAAATTCTATCTCTCGATCGAGAGGTACCCTTGTGAGATCTTCCGAAAAAACTCTAGAAACTCATTAACAATATTGACTGACTGAATAGTTTAAGCCTCAGACTTAGTGTCTTTGACTCTAACTAAGTGATAGATGTAACCTTAAGATATTAGATTTTTGGCTTTGAAATAAGAGATAAAATAACTCTTGGGAGATACCAAACTCCTGGATAACTCAAAAGCTGGTTCACTAAGAAACTGAAACTTAACCACATGGGTATGACAATCTATAGACGCATAGCAAGAATGTAGCCAATCCATACCCAAAATAATGTTAAAATCCACCATGTCTAACTTTATCAAATCAGCAAGTATGACTCTATGAAGAATAGTAATAGGATAATCTCTATACACTTATTTAGCAACAACTGGCTCCCCGACGGGTGTAGAAACTAGGAAAGGCTCAGGAATCTTTTCAGGAACCATTTTGATATTCATAGCTACAGGGGGGTCACATAAGAGAGACTTGACCAGGGGTCCAATAACATATAGACATCAAAGCAAAAGACACAGAGCATATTGATAACCACATCAGGAGAGTCCTCTTGCTCTTGATGGATGGTAAGGCATAGAATCTGTTCTGGCATTAACCGCCCGCAGTGCCAAATGAACTGCCCTGAGCATGGGCGGGATGGGGTGCAGAAGTTGGTGGACTAGTAGCCTGTGCCTGAGGTGGGGAATCTCTATTCCTCTGTCTATCATGAGGAAAATCTCTAAGTCTATGGCCCTACTTTCCCTAAAAAAAACAACCCCTTAGATCTATAAAACACTGACATGGAGGATAGCGGGGCCTATTACCAATACTATTCTGCAACCTAGACATAAATGATCTTCCCTCTTGCTCCTTCCTACTTATAGGTGTGGGATGACTAGCTGATGAAGGCACTGGCATAGATGGACACCTCTAAAACTGAGGGCGGTTCCCTCCATGGAACCTAGGCTGGCTAAACTCATGCTACTTAAATTTTTCCTTCTTGTTACCCCTTACTCGATCTCTCCCCCTAATCTTATCTACCTCTATTTGTTGGGCATACATCATCAACCTAGCTAGATCCATATCCCTATGCAACATCATAATCCTACACTTCTATAGTACCAACCCAAAAATACCGGTCATGAACTTGCTTATACTAGCCCAGGTGTCAGAAATCAAATCAGGAGCATACTTGGCCAACTGGTTAAACTTTAACAAATACTCCTTAACAGTTATGGAGCCCTATCTCAAGTTTATAAACTCTTCTATCTTTACCTCCCTTATCTCAAGCATAAAGAGTTTTTCCAAAATGCATCTTGGAATACCTGCCAAGTCATAGGAGCAATATCCTCTCTTCTACCCTTGCTCCGTGATAGAATTCTGTCATATGCTATGTCCTTCAACTTGTAAGACACCAACTTAACACTTTCTTACTCAGAAACATACATCACCTGAATGATCTTTTTCACCTTCTCCAGTCACAACTGTGGGTCCTCACCTTCTTTGGACCCATAAAACTCTGGTGGATTCATCCACATGAAATCATGAATCCAAGCCGCAGCTACATCACCTCCCTACTGATTAGCAACTATGACTTGGTTATTGGCCCGAACAATAGCGGTGACTGCTTAGGATAATGCCTGAAAGAACGCTTGAAACTTTGTATGAGACATAGTCTCATTCAAAGGATCAATAGGTGGGGGTTGCTCATCATCATTCTTGTGGGCATTTAGTCTTCGTAGAGGCATTTTATAAAATAAAAGAGCACAAATTATCAGATAAGAGGCACAACTTTAAGAACGATAGAATTTGAAAGAAAGAAATATCTTTTTCCTAAAACATCTGGTAGCCTCTTCCTCATAGATGTGGCACACTACACACCGATGATCAAGACTCTACTCAACGCAGCTTGTCAGACTCCCTAGGACTCCATTAAAAATCATAGGCTTTGATACCAAGTTTGTAACGACCCAAAATCACCTCCTAGGATGTCACATGGTGCTTAAGACTACAAGTAGACGCAAGCTAACCCTTTGAGCCTATTTCTACTAATGACACTCATTTTAAGATTGAAGAATTCAAACACTAGCATAGTCATATCATAGGAAATGAAATACAGAGAAAATGCTCGATCCAAACGACCAAAATACTAGAAACCTCAATGCAACCACAATCTGATAACTAGTCTAACAAAGCTTCTACTAATCAATGAACTAGAGAGTTGTTGGGATAGTTCCCCAACTGACTTGAAATGAACTGGAAATAACAACATAGTCTCTCAAAATATGGAAATGTCTGAATATAGGTCCTCGAACCATGAGGACTCACCACTAACGAAATATAGATAGAGGTACTAGGAAATCCCTAATGAGGTTGGGAATGAGCACCTGAACCTACATTATAAGACAATGTAGCACATAGATGTATATGTGGATCAGCACTTGGGAATGTACTGAGTATGTAGGGGTGCATGCATTTATATAAAACAACATCAATACTCTTTAATCAAATCATGCATGTAATAAGTAATGACTCATATGGATTGAATAAGTATAAAATGTGAAGCTCATGAATCATGTAAAATGGAACATGTAACACAATCTCGTGAGTCATTATACTTTCAGCTTTGAAATTTGTACTCTATTCTTATTCTAATTACTCAAGGCTAATGGAAACTTTAAGCAATAATTTTAACTCCTTCACATGTCTCATGGTCAGTAAAATTTCTTCAATGATCAAGAACTCATAACTCTTTTGAACTTAAATAAATGGAATTTGAAATCATATAACTTTGGAACATACTTGAAGGCATTTGATTCACGTTAGGAAAATATCTCATTTTAATCTTTAGGGAAAAATACTCATATCAAGGGAAAGTATTTTAGTTTTAAAGGAAAATATCTTATCTCAATGGAAAATACTTTAGTTTATAGAGGTAACTGATCTCGAAGTTTAAATATCTTGGGAGGTTCTCTTAACCGACATAAACCATGCAATCTACACGGAGTCCAATGTTTTGTCATCCTAAGGAAGAGACCTGACGGTGGGGAAATGCGTCGTATTATTGTCAGGGAGTATAACCTAGGTCCAGTGATCACTAAACAAACTCGGCATTAGGCCCAATATTAACTCAGTCGTAGGCCCAATAACAATCATAAACTCAGCCTCTAGCCCAACCTACGGTGGTACATAGTTTTGGGGTAAGAAACCATAGTAACTTACCCGCTCGGTGCTAAATACTACTCCTTTTAGTTTATCTCACTCATCTCATGAAAAGTAATTTTAGAATAATCTCATGGTTCAATAAGAACCCAATAATCAAATCTATAATATCATGTAGTAGAGTGGATTTCAAAACTCAATGACCATTAGGTCAAAACATTTCTCAATAATGTTAGAATACTCAAATCATGGGTGCTTATAGCATAATAGTTCATAAAATCTCAAGTCTCAAGTAGGGCTTAATAACCCATAGTTCAATACCAAGTTAAAATTCATCGAAAGCATAATAGATAGAATATAGATTCATAACTCATGTAGAAATCTGGAAATTTCAGCAATTTATCTCAAAATCTCAACATACTCACATACTTCAATGTTTCAAAAATTTCAACTATTAACTTCTCAAGGATTAAAATCATGGGGTATAGACCCAGCTGGAATTTCTTAAGAAAAAATGTAAAAATAATGCCATTAGACTCTCAATTCAAGGGAAACAACAAAAGCTTGCAACTAATAATAATGGGTGAAAAACCCCAATTCAATTTCATTTAAAATCTCATAAATTAAAGAGAATTATAGTTTAAATAAGACTTTGGGCTCAAGGGTAAAAGGATTACCCTTTATCAATACCCCACATACCTTGAATTAGAAGCTTTGGATGAAATCTCACTTTTGGAACTCTATTCGTAGTCTTTGATGAGGGTTCTTTTAGCCGTTAACTTGGGAACCTTGAATCTTGGCTCAATTTAGAAAGTTTATGGTGAATTCTTGAGATTCTTGAAAGAGGCTCCATAGAATGTGTCATTGGATACTTAGGGGTTTTGCTGAGAGAAAACTTGAGAGAGACTCCATAGAATGCTTGTAAATGACCTTGATTTGGAGTTTGCATGGTTTAAGAGGCTTGGAAAAAGTTCGAAATGCCCTTTTTAACTTTTGTACGAAGCTGGAAAAATTTAACTGGGAAACCAATTTCATGGGCCACTGCGATGCATCCCTATCGCGGTGGCTCACAGAATAGATAAATAGTAAATTGGTAGTCACCACAATGCACATCCATCAAGTTATCCCACTAGTTGGGACCTTGAACTTAAGCGCGACGCATCAGAATCGCGCCAGGCCACTAGAAATGGACTATTGGGAAATTGGGGTTCTCCGCGATGAGCTACTATTGTAGAGTTCCAGTAGAAATTGACAATTGTCAAATAGACCTTCTCTATGCCACGCCAAGCACCAAAATGATGCTGTTTTACGACTAAGACTTAAATCAACCATAACTTATTACCTAGGTATCAGATTTGGATGAATCTTATCGATGAAAACCTTATCAAATTTCTCATGTGATAATAAGTCAAAATTGGTTAAATTTCATATGGTTAATACGATACTCACTTTGGAAATCACTTCTTAATCTTTTAGGGCCGAAATCACGCCTCACTTGACATGCCCTCAGGTTCATTCTATAAGAGAATTTCGTGGGGTATTACAGCACTTTAGTAATTTCTACTAAATTTCAAGTATGCCCAAAGAAGTCCTATATGAAAGCTACAAAAAGAATTATTTGGTATCTGAAGGGGACAGGGGACCTGGTCCTATACTATACATCAGGAAATAGTTTTGACTTGGTGGTCTTTGTTGATGTTTAATATGCTGGATATATAGTAGATAGAAAAATACTTTAGGAATGACACATTTTCTTGGCGCATCTTTAATCTCCTAGATTTGAAGAAGAAAAATGTAGTTGCTCTAACTATTGCTATGGTGGAATATATAGTTGTAGCTTCTTATTGTACACAACTGCTATGGATCAAAAAGCAATTGTAAGACATTGGTATTGTCTCAACTAACATCCCTCTAATGTGTGACAACACAAGTGCTTAAAACATGGCAAAGAATCCAGTACAATATAAAAGGACTAGGCACATTTATGTGAAGCATCACTTCCTAAGAGACAATATTAAGAATAGGGAAATCTTCATAAAGTTCCACAAGATTGAGGATCAGATAGAAATTATCTTTACTAAGGCAGTTCATATGGAATAATTTGTGAAGAGCAGGCTGAGGTTATGACTGATTAAAATGACCTAACCTATCATGTGAATTAGTAGTTCTCCAAAAATTGGCTATGATTAGGAAACGGGAATCCTTGGAAAAGTATGTAGTTTTTAGTCTAACTCAGTATCATACCTTTGCAGGTATATACCTATGGTAACAACCTTTGAGGAAAATAGATAAATTATGCACAAATGTGAGAAATCACTCAAAGAAAGAGAGGGACCTGCTCCCATATCTCAGGTTAGTATCATGAATGTGGATGTTTTTCTTCTGTTTTTACAAAAAAAGGCCATATTCTCTTTCCCCATGTTAGAAAACTTGTCTAAAGGAAAACTAAAATCAATTTCATATTTGCATTAACTCCATGGACCTTGTGTAACTCAACTAAACAAATTATCCAAAGACAAATCCTTTCTTTCATTTACTCTTCCATAGAAGAATTTTCCCTAAAAATATATTAATCTTTTAACAGTGTCAAAGGAAGTTTGGATGGTCCAAGGAACAAAATAACAACTTAAAAATAAAGCCTTCATATTAAATTCTGAACATCCTATTAAAAGGCACCAGATTTTGAGGAACCTAATCCTAAATAAAAGAAAATCTTGATGATAAACCTAGCAGCACTTGTAAAATAAGAAAAATAAAAGACATATGCTAGAAATAGAGAAATTTTGATAGTGATAGTGCAAAATAAGGAAAGTGATGACCTTAAGTTGAAGGTTGTAAGCCTAACCAATGAGGCTTCTGAACATAAATTGTTACACTATCCTAAGATGACCTCATGTCTCTAACCCTTTTACCACAATCCTCCAGCTTTTCCTCCAACCTCTATTTTTTTCTATGGAACTTGAAATATAATTCTTGTACTAAAATAGTACATAATCTTTTGGACATGAATGTGTTCTTGCTTTTGCGCACTTTATCTAGTTCTACCTTAAAGTGTTCTTCATGATTAGTGTTTCCATAGTGGCCATTAGTTAACTAACTTATGCTTATTATTACACTTGGTTTACTATTCTCACTTTTCAATGATACCAAAAGAGGGCATACCACTAATCTTATAGGAAGGAAGAGATCTCAAGGAGGGTAAAATTAGTAATTATTAATAAATAAAGGTAAGGTTGTAGGGAAATATACATATTGGCAGGGGGAAGAAATGATGTGATGAGCTATAGTAAAGGTATGCAGGCATAATGATAGGGGAAATATGCAAATCCATTAAATTAGTTATGGAATGTAAAGAAAGTAATTAGGGCCAGATAAGCAATTGAAAATAATGGACTAGGTCCCTATATTCCATTATGATGGAGAAAGCATGACGATAGAAAAAATATTCATTTTTAGGTGGTAATCACAATGATTAAATGTAATGAATGTGCATTGATGCTCAAAACTGTGTAGTTGGTTTGGCATCATCAAAAGAAGGGAAAATCTCTATATGTAGTTTTGATGATGAGTAGCTAAACTATAAGGGACTAGGTCCCTGGAAGTGCAAGGATCAGTATAACTGACATGTGTTATCTGCATAGTTTTTTCCTCTTATGTAACAAACTTGCAAGTACTATTTTGTATTGATTAGGAAAGCTGGTCTAATAATATTTTAGTCCTAATCATCACTCATCTATAAAATAAAAATGACATTTCTTTATCAAATGAGGTCTTTGAAAATTCAAGAATAGGAGAAAAATAGAAGCAAAAACTTCACTGCTAAAGTTCTTAGCTCTTTATGTGAGCTTAAATTGAATTTATTCTTGAGTTAGTACTATTTTGTAACTGAAATACTCATGCTATAAGAGTAGTATTTTTCTATTTGAGTAGAGATTGCTTAGTTAGAGTTTCCCAAGTATGATCAGCATAGATATTCCTTGGTAGAGTTGGCAAAATGATCTTGTAGTAGAAATATTACAAGATAAAGTAGCCTAGAGGTAGGATGAAATCTAGATTGTAATCAGGAGGTTGATTATTCTGGATTCCTTGAGGTTTTTGTGAGGAAATCCATATTTTTATAAAAAATTCTTATGTTTATACCTTCCTCCACAGTTTTTTTTTTCAAGCACCTCATAGTTGCTTTATTGTTCTATCACCTATGATTGACTTTAAGGAACTTGGTCCCTTAAAGTGTGGTGCAACACTAATGGGTTCCAACAAGAACTAAAGATGTATCATTGGTAAAGGTTCTTTGGAGAAACCATAAGGTGGAAGAAGCCACTCGGGAAACGGGAAAGGAGATGGAGACTAAGTATCCATTCCTATTCCATGTGTCGAACAAAAGAGCATGTGGTATGAGTTTTGTTTTTATTTGTAATTATCTAGGTTTATCATTTGATTCTGGCATAATATTTTTATTCTCATACAAAACGTGTCCTAACTCATTATTTAGAGATGAATAATTCTAAGGTTGGGATAATATAACACCCTCAAAATTTTAGGTATTTTATTTTTGGGAATCCCATGTTTGAATCATCAATTCTTGACTTAAATTATGTCTGGAGATGTTAAAAAGGTAACCCAAAAGAGTTTTAAAATTTGTGGATAGGGTTCGGGGTGGTTTTGGAACATAGAGGGAGTAAACCTCCATGATATTAATGTGTCATGGAGGTTAGTCTCCGGATATTCTCCATGTCATGGAGGTTGGGTCTCTGCAATAGGGTCTGCGGAATGGAGGATAGCCACTGCGATTAGGTCTATGCAACATACCTATGCAAATTTTTGGTTGTTTTGTTCTAATTCATTTGGGATGAGGGTTAAGGAGGTCCTTTCACCATCAAAAGGCTTTAAAAATTACAAACGCCAATTCTTATTAATTTTCCACAATACAAAGGTCATTATTCACTCTAAAAAAATCCTATCTCTCAAATCCACCTTTTCAAGTCAATTCTAGGGTTCAAGGATATGGTTATCTGGTGTTTTAAGGGTGTTAATTTCTTCAAATTTCTCAGTAATCAAGCCTTGTACCTCTTTCCCTCTATTTATATTTACATTTTTCTTAATGGCATGAATTGGTTACTAATGCATGGTTTTGACATAGGTTTTGACATGGTAGGGGGACTTTGATATGATTGGTCATTAAATTGATATTCCATACTTTAGTATGAAGAATTCATGTTTTATTAATGATTTCAAACATTATGGAATGCATAGGAATAGTAAATAAACTAAAGGGTCATGGTTAATCCACAATTTGATTATTTTACCTTGATATATAGTTTTTAAGATTATCTGCCCTCAACCTATTTATAAAATTGGTATCGAATATGGCTTTTTTACATAGTTTGATTTGTCTCACTTGTACTATTGCATTTGCATACGAAGGGTTAATAGAGTATAAATAGTTTTTGAAATAAATAGTTTTTGAAAGGACTTGGTTGCCATGGATTGATTTTGGAATTGGAACCTCTAGGGTTTGATTAGCTAAATAAGGTCGAGTCTCAAATAGTTAATTACTTCTAAAAACTATGACTGATAGGTTAGAGTTCCAGTTGGTTGACAAAATGGGATGTCATGGTTATATTAGCTTGCAGACGATGTTGGTATGATGATACCAATAGGTTGCCTTAGTGCAATGTGTGTTAAATATTTTAATTTACCTTAAAAGAGGGGTGTGTAGCCTGTCATTAATGTGTCGATCCTAAGGGACTAAAACGTAAAACTGCGCTAGCCGGTGCGGGGGTCGAACGGGCTTGGGGTTAGAGTCCCCATTTTTTTATGAACAGGTGGCTAGAGTGCACCTTACTATATGATTGGTAGGTTATAATCCCTCATACTATATTACATAAATAGGATCTTAAGTCAACTTAGTATATAATAGGGAGGTTAGAGTCCCCTATGCATACATATATATGATCTTTCTTTGATTTGTATGGCTACACACACTGGGGCCTGACCATGTGGTGAGAGGTGGGTGCCATATAGCCTGTGGGTAGTATTATACTATGACAGTCAAGCTACATAGCTTAAGAAAATAGGAACCATGCTGATTTCTATTCCTCCCAATAGGATGGCCTTTGCTGATTTGAAGAATTTGAAGGAGTAGTTGTAAGATTTGTTGAGTAAGGGTTTTATTGGACTTTGTGTATATCCTTGGGGTGTGACTGTCTTGCTGTGAAGAAGAAGGATGGTTTCATGGATATGTGTATTGATTATAAGTTGTTGAAAAAAGTTATGGTTAAGAACAAGTATCCTTTACCTCACATTGATGATTTTTTTTGACTAGATTTAGGTGCTTTGGTATTTTACTAGATTCATTTAAGATTCAAGTATCATCAGTTAAAGATTAGAACATCAAAAGTTTTAAAGACAACTTTTTATACTTAATACCATCTTTATGAATTATTGATCATATATTTCATATTGATAAGTCAGTACTCATGGAGATGATGGGGTATTTTTACTCTATCTTAACTTCTTTATAATTGTATTTATAGATCACAGCTTAGTTTATTCCAAGTGTTAGGCCAATCATGTGAAGCATTTGAGTATTATCCTTCCGAGGCTGCATGATGAGAAGTTGTATGCAAAGTTATCTAAGTGTTATTTTTTGTTGGATTCATCTTTTTCTTGGGTTAGGTGGCGACTAAGAATGGCATTATGGTTGATCTAACCAAGGTAGTGGTGATTTGTGAATAGGCTAAACCTACTTCTCATATCGAGAGTTAGAGTACCATTGTTTTGGCGAGTAATTATCACTATTTTTTTTAGGCTTTCTTATCTATTTTGGCTACTTTGACCAAGTTGACTCATGAAAAAGTGGCATTTTAGTGGTTGGATGCATTTAAGAAGAGCTTTAAAAATCTAAAAGAGTTATTGACTTTGAATCCTAATTTAATTTTGCCTAAAAAGGGTACGGGTGTTTGTGTATTTTGTGATGCTTTAGGTATTAGTTAAGGTGTGGTGTTGAAGCAGGAAGGTAAGGTGATTTCTTATGCCTTTTCTCATTTAAAGCTTCCTGAGTGTTTTTTGTGTTTAAGTTGTGGTGACACTACTTATATGGGTGCCTAGTGAGATTTTCTCAGACCATCGTAGCCTCTAGTACTTCTTTAGATAGTGAGATCTTAATATGAGGCATTGGCATTGGCTTGAATTGCTTAAGGATTATTCCATCACTATTTTGTACCATAAGTGCAAGCTAAAATGGTTGTAAATGACCTAAGTCAAAAGTCAACTAGTATGGGAGTTTAGCTTATAGCTTGACCCAGGAGTATCCTTTAGCCTAGGAGGTTCAGTCTTTAGCTAACCAGATGATTAGGTTTGATAGTTTAACACCCAAACATGTTTTAGCCTTTGTTGGTGCTATATATTCCTTGATGGAGATGTTTTGAGCTCACCAATTTGATGATGATAGTTTATGTGTGTTTTGATATACAATGTTAAGTAGCGAAGATAAGGAAGCGTCCCTTGATTTTGAGAAAGTATTGAGGATTGTTGGCTAAGTTTGTGTATCGAGAGTCAAATATTAGGTGAGATTTATTTTAGAGAAGGATCATTACTCTTGATGTTCTATCCATCTAGGTGTGACCAAGATTTTTCATGATTTAAAGAAGCTTTACTGGTGGGATGATAAGAATAAGGATGTGGCAGATCTATAGTTCTTTGCTTGTGTTGTTAGCAATTCGAGGTTGAGCATTAGTGAATGAGTTCTTTGCTTCAAAGATTTCTCATTCGTAAGTGGAAGTGGGAGTGTATCACTATGAACATCATGGCTGGGTTTTCTCGTACTTCTTGTGGTTCTAATGGTATTTGGTTCATTGTGGATCGATTGACAAAATCAACACATTTTATCCCTATTCAATTTTTATTTAATCCCGATAGGTTGCCCATATCTATGTTTGTGAGATAGCTCATATTCATTGGGTACCCGTGTATATTATTTCAAAAAGTGTCTCAGTTTTCACTTTTAGCTTTAGGTAGACCTTTTAGGAGGATTCGGGTAATCGAGTTGACCTTAGTACAACTTTTCCACCTCTAAAATTATGATTAGCCAAAGTGGACTATTTAGGTTTCTGAGAAAAGGCTTAGTTGTGTTATAGATTTTGAGGATCAGTGGGAGTAATATTTGTCCTTGGCAGAGTTCGCTTATAACAATATCTACCATTTGAGTATCTAGATAGTCCCTTTTGAGGCATTATATAGTAGATGTTGTTGATCCCTTATTGTTTAGACTTTAGAAGTAAGAGCCCATGGTACTAACTTGCTCTACAAGTCTTCAGGAAGAGTTTGGCTGATTTAGGATATGCTCCGGGCAGCCTAAAGTAGGAAAAATAGTTATGCCAACCGCAGGCCTTATGTCTTGAAGTGTGGGATTGTTTATAGAGTTTTCCTTTATATGTCTCTCATGAAGGGTGTGATGACATTTGGGAAGATGGGAAAGTTTAGCCCTAGGTTTTTCTTTTACCATTTGAGATTCCTCGAACCATTTGGGAGGTTGTTAATAAGTTGGCCTTACCTTCAGACTTTTCATTCATTCCTTTAGTTTGTTATCTATCAATGCTTCAATAGTATATTGTGGATGAGAGGTTGACCTTTGTTGAGAAGTCACGGTCTATTTTATCCAGCGATATGTAGTGGTTGTATTTTATAGATATTCCTATAGTTAAGGTTCAATGGAGAGAGTGCCCTATTGAGGACAATATTTAAAAGGCTGAATCCGACATGCACTTAATTATGCTCAATTATTTAAAAATTTAGGTATTTTTTCTTGGCTTTAGTTTGAGGCCAAACTGGATTTTTAATGGTGGATGCTATAGTGACCTGAATTTGTGAATTTTCCATTTCTATGTTTTTTGACCATTTATCCCTTCTCTGTAGCTGCTATGAGTTGATTTTAAAGTTTAGGGATGGTTGGCACCAATCCCGTAGAGATAGATAATGAGTTGTGCAAGTTAATGATTTTTTTGAGGCTTAAGAAGCCATATAGTTGACTTTTATCAAAATCTATTATTTAGAGTGTCAGAAGGTAAAACAGATTTTGTCCGTAGATTTGAAATATCGAATTTGAGTTAGTAGTAGTTTTTTTTAGTTTTAGGACTATTGTATCTCAATATGATCCTTTATTTGTGAAATAATGAAATGAAAATGATCCTTTTTTCAATAATCTTCGCCATTGAGTCTGAAACATCAAAATTAGCCTCTCAGCTTATATAGTTTTCTTTTGTTGGGTCTCAAACAAATCCCAAGGGTCTATTTAGAGATAATTTTAACTTGGTTTTTGTTGCTGGTACAAAATTTTATGGTGTATCAAGAATTTCATCGCGATCGAATAGATACGTGTCGCGATCATGGGACCTGATGACTCTTTTTATTGCGATAACATGGTGGTGGTACCTAGATCACACTGCATATTTTGGTAGATCAAGCCGTATTGACTCATCTAAATTGCAAGGGCCAGCTATACGATCGCGATTGTCACCCTCATCATCGGTCAAAGTTGACCATTGTGATCGCAAGGTGAGAGATCGCGATCATGAGGTGCTATTCACTAAACAGTATATGTTCTACTTTTGAAATTTTACTTAATTTTTAGATCTCTAATCTTTGGAAATGGAGATTTTTGTGGGTTTAAACATTGAATTTTTTGTGGGTAACTTCTAAATTCATAATACCACAATTTCTCATTGACTTTATCTTCAAAAATTCCTTTAAATCATGATTTCAAAGTGAAAAATTAGGGTTTTTACTGTGGAAGTTTTAAAATGATTTTACTTTGTTTTGTATATTAATTTTAACCCCTTTTTGCATGGATTTTCTCCTGTAGACTCTTATAACCTCGAGTAATGTGTTTGTGAAATAAAATTCTAGTTTTATCAATTTTGTGTTTGAACTCATTTTTTGAACTCATTTTGGCTCCGATCCGAATATGGCCAATATAGGTATTGTTAGCTCTCTTTTAATGCATATATACTATATTTGAATGTTATAGTTCATTCTGAGGCTATTTGAGAGGCAAAGGCTCCATGCTGAAGCACTTTACATTGAGATTTCTTCATTTCATGGTAGGTTGTGTCTTTACTTCTTTTATATTAAGATAATATTTCAGTAAAGCATGCTATGGGTCAGGAAAAGTAACTATAGGCTTCATAATTGGAGATTATTTTACTATTGTGTGCCCATTATATTTGGTTGTTGTTAACTTGCGGTATGTGACATTGTGTGTTGCCTATGCAGGGCATTATTTGACATCATTGACTATATATGTGCATCTTTATTCCTTTATTCTAGATGTAATGCCCGTCCTGAGGGACAAAATTTTATAATATAGGCCTTATTTGGGCATTGGTTTCTTTTATCATTATAGATTACCCGAGTTAGGTTTTTATATCATATTAATGATTTCTTACATGTATAATTATCAAGATGGTACTTATTTGGAGTTGATAAACCATGAATTATTAACATTGAGTTGATTTCTGGGTTCATCCATATATACTTGTACATTAATTTGATTGGATGTCCTCATTTTGGGTTGATTGTGAGCAGTATATAGTTAGTTGATACATATTCATTTACAAGATATTGGTACCACTGAGACACATTATTTTTTTTAAAAAAGAAAATGACACTTTTATGAAACCATCTCTTCAAACACGAGCCAGAGAGGAGAGTTGAAATTAAGATTGAGCTAATAGATGCAGTATATGGGTTGAGAACCCTACATTGGTCCTTCTTTGCCCCTACTCAATTTCTCTATTCATGATGGCACCCACTACAACTCACCAGTAAATAAGCCAACCTTTAGTCCGAAACTACTAGTAATGGACTACCAAGAGAAATGAATGAATAATGTGGAATAAATATAGTAAAAAGGTTAAAATATGCAAGATAGTCCCATAACCTGGTAAAATCAGTACAAGATCTTCTAATATAATGAGACTACAACAATAAGTACTAAATGAATATAATGATACAACCCTTGTTTAAGTACAACATAGAGATTAATCTAGTACATAAGAGGGAGAATAGTAGTACTTTTAACACCAGGAGCTCACCCTATATCTCTGAATTGTATTTGCACCGCACGATGCACATAAAAACAACGAGAACATATACTATGATTTCTAGGCTACAAAAGCATAGTATGAGTACCAAATACGTGGTACTCAGTAACCAACTGCAGACTGAGCTCCAAAGATAGTAAAAATAAAAATATCATGCAACCAGGAATGTAAACTACACCCAAATATCCAAGAAACTGACATAGTAAATCTAAGGAGACAATAAGGATAAACTATTCTATTGTAGCATTACCCATGAACCTTAAAACTATACTGTATATAATTGTCCATACGAGTAAAGAGTAGAAGAAAAATATATGATAGTATACAAGGCTACAGAATGGGTATACAACATGAATGAACGAAGGGAAAGAGGGATATACGATAATAGCATAACTATATATATATATATATATACTAGATTAGTGTACATGCGTTGTAGGTGTATCAAGGGTTAATTAAGAACAAATTTATATAAAAAATAAATTATTGTGTGTAAATTATTTGATTAATTACAGAAAATTTGAAAATATAGTATAGCATTTTGAAGAAAAAATAATGAGAGTTAATTAAAAAGGAATATGATAAATCTCCATCAAACTAATAATTAAGCAACAAAATTATATATATCAAAAATATATTTCCCGTTTAAATTTATATTTTTAATCGTTTTCTATTAGTTGAAATGGTCTGATTAATGACAAACAGAATTTTTAGAAACTCTAAATAGTATTTAGTTATTATACTTATTTCCTAATTCTAAAAGCACTTGGAGAGTTAATTTTATTCTCAGGATTCTATATGTTTATCACAGTTAAAGATGATTATTATACATGTATAGCACATACACACACAAACACACCCACAAATACATACCCAAAAAAAAATTGGGAAGTGGATTGGGCATCTAAACATCTTTTCTTCATATGTCTGAACCATCTCAATTTCGCCTCTCACCTTGACCATCATAGGAGCTACTCTCACCCTCTCTAGAATATCCTTATCCCTAACCCTATATCTCTCTTAGTATGCTAACACATTCATTGAAATATTCTCATTTTCGATACTTTGATCTTTTGAATGTTTGAGCTTTTGACCATTACACATAACTGGTCTAACCATAACATACAGATCTTACCTTGTACAATTACCTCCATCTAAACCAGAAATACTTGATTTATAATAAGTAGCAAAAATTTAATTGCACATTCAAGTTATAATTACAATAGTTGCCTTTATTCATGCCACCAAAGAGATGAAATCAATAAAATATAAGTGCAAGGTCTGCATTCCATATTACACACTTAGAAAAGACCCTATTACCCTTAAATCAATAGACAGACCCTTAGTCATGGTAAAAATAACCTAGCCAAATAGGATTCTTATTATTTCTTTCCTTGTTTACATGAAATGGAAAACATAAAGTGTCCAGGGAAAATTATTTCGTGTTAAGCTTCCTTAAAAGACTTTTCAATAGATAATCATCTTTTACTATTTTTCTTAATTTATTATTAAAATTTTTAAAATGACTCACAGATATTCACTTTACATTTTTGGTCCAAAAATATCCTCAACCCTTTTATTTTAGCTCTAGAATACCTCAAAAATGCTACTCACGACAATTGATGATACTTATAAGAATGCATGTGATTTCCTTTATTACCATCAAAATTTGTTCACAAGTACTTTGATCACCCTTAAAAATGAAATTGTGAAATGAAGGTTTTTTTGTCAAAGTAATTGTCTTACAATGAATTAAAACTCAATTGCGAGGATATTATGGATATTCTACAAATAATTCATCAAAACATTAGTAACAATTAATACATTTAAAAAAGCAATGCTTATCAATTACCCTTTCAAAAGAACATATTACCAAGCGCTAATAGAATCAGATTTTATATCAGATCACCAAAATGACAAATGTGAAGACACAAAATTCTCTCTACAACAGCAACTGCAAGTGTTGAACACGAACATAAATCAGGCTTTGAGAGTATGTAGTATCCTCCAAATATATTAAGTCTAACACGAAATAACTTAAAGAGAAAAACAAAAAACATAAATAACCAAATTTTATTACATGGTCTCAAAGAAGTCATATATCCATACACAAATTATATAAAGTCCGAAAAGGTACCACCTATCAGTAGCATACCAGAAATAGACTTTTTCACTTGGTGATCTCTAGTAAAATAACGTCCCGAACAAATAAACCTTAACAGATTCTGATAAGTCCATCTTTTGAATCAATAGAAGGTATTAAGCTAATGCTGATGACAGGAAACAACTGAGAAGCCCCTAAAGCTATAAGGCAAGTAATATTTCCTATAGCTAGGTGTAACTAAAAATGTAAAGGTTTCTTATTCTTGAGCACTTTTATCTATTTACGTTAACTATATATAGCATAATGAAAGTTTGATTTCCAGTGCACCCACAAAAATGTCAAAGTTTCTTCCAAAATCTAGTAACTATAAATTAAAAGTAGTTTCAAAAATTATAAAAATTGTTTTCACGGGCCTAATAATAAAACTTAAAGTTAGTAATTTCCTGACTAAGTGAATAAGATTAACTGAATGCAACACAAAAAGGTCTTCAAGAAGTAGATGAAATTATTTATGGGACATTTGAATGGACTTCTTATTTTATTTGACATTTACGTATTAGATATTGAAAGCTAAAATCTAATCAAGTTCAATACTATAGGATTTTCTCAAGTGAAATGTATCAAACAAAATGGTAGACACTCATTTACAAAAAAGTCATTAATCCAAAATTTAGACAAGAACATTTATTCCACTCACAAATAAAAAAATTTAATGTAAAATGAATAAAATTATATATAAAAATTAAGTATTAAAAATAGCAATTGACATTAAAATAAAGGGAATATTTATTTAAATAATATAAATAAATATTAATAGAATATAATTAATTTTTGTAATGTTTAGTGAAATAATTATAGAAAAATTTATTAATATGAGCAAGACCTAAAATTTTTGACCAAATAATCTGGGTTCGACATATGGAAGAAAAATTGTTTTGTTTTCAATTTCTTAAGACATTGATATTCAAAATTCATTAATTTGACTATTTCAGGCTTGTATACAACAACAACAACAACCCCGGTGTATTCTCACAAAGTGGGGTTTGGGGAGGATAAGATGTACGCAGTCCATACCGCTACCTCTAAAGAAGTAGATAGGTTGTTTCCGATAGACCCCCGGCTCAACTTAAAGAATAGTAAATAAGGGGATAGATGACATACCATAAATTAGGAATAAGAAATAATTAAATAGAAATTGGAGGAATACACAATACGAGAAATAAGGGCAACACAAAGTAAGAAAATAGGAACTAAGAAATAAAAGATAGGACACCCACCTAGTGGTAACATACACTAACATATAAAAGACACCTATGTACTCAGTCGTAGGATTACTAACCCGGCTACACAAAATCTCTCCTAACTGCTTGCTACAACCCACACACTCACACTAGCTCTCTACCCTTATCTGCGCCCTCTACACCTTTCTTTCAAGGGTTATGTCTTTAGTAAGCTGAAACTACTCTCTGTCATGTCTAATCACCTCCCTCCAGTACTTCTTTGTCCTGCCTCTACCCCTATTGAAGCCATCCAAATCTATCCTCTCACACCTACGAACTAAGGCATCCGCGCCCCTCCTCATCATATGCCCAAACCATCTCACTTTTTCTTCCCTCATCTTGTCCTCCAGTGAAGCCACTTTCACCTTCTCCCAGATAATCTTATTCCTCAATCTATCCCCTTTAGTAAGCCCACACATCCAAAGTAATATTTTCATTTCCACCACCTTTAATTTTTGGATGTGGAGTGCTTGACTGGCCAACACTCCGCTCCATACAATATGGCCGGACGCACTGCCACTCTATAGAATTTTCCTTTAATCTTAAGGGGCACCTTCTTATCACATAACACTCCCGAGGAGAGCCTTCATTGTATCCAACCTACTCCAATACGTTTAGAGACATCCTCATCAATCTCACTATTTCCCTGAATTATAGACCCAAGATACTTAAATATATCCCTCTTACAAATATCTTGGGAGTCTAACCTCACCACTACTTCGTCCTCCTGCCTCAAGTCACTAAACATGCATTCCAAATAATCTATTTGGACCTACTCAACCTGAACCCCATAGACTCAAGTGTTTGCCTCCAAACCTCCAATTTGTCATTCAGCCCCCTTCATGTCTCATCAATTAGCACTACATCATTTGTAAATACCATACACTAAGGCATCTCACCTTGAATACTCTGCATCAACACGTCTATCACCAAAGAGAAAAGGAATAGACTAAGAGTCGATCCCTAATGCAACCCTGTCTCAACCAAAAAATGCTCTGAGTTTCCTCCCACCGTCCTCGCTCAGGTCTTTTCTCCATCTTATATGTCCTTAAGAGCTCTGATATATGCCACCAGGACCCCTCTCACCTCTAACCATCTGTAAAGAACCTCTCTTGGGAATTTATCATACGTCTTTTCCAGGTCGATGAACACCTACAGTAACTAAAATCACGGCTTTCCTCCAAGTTTTCTAGTTTTCCTAACTCAATGCCTCTGTCTCGTTCCTCGTTCAAAAGTCTATGAAAGTACTTCTGTCATTTCTTTATAATGTGAACATCCACAACCAAAACACTACCATCCTATCCCTTAATGTACTTCACTTTGTTGAGGTCATAACCCTTCTGCTCCCTAGCCTTAGATAGCTTATACAACCTCTTGTCCCTATCTTTTACCTCTTACCCTGCTTACAAGATCTCGAGCACTGCTGACTTAGCAGCTGTAACTGCTAACTTAGCCTTCTTTTTTGCAACTTTGTAAACCTCCCTATTCACTCACTTCTCCTCTTCATCTTTATTCTCAATCAAATCAACATACACCCCCTTGTTAATCTTCATTTTATTCTTCACTTCTTTATTCATCACCAATCCCTCTTATGACGTCCTGCCCTACCCTTCAAACCACCCAACACTTCTCTAGCAGTCTCCATGATGCAGTTGGCAGCCCTATTCCACATAACATCCACGTCCCCCGGCACTCCGACACACCCATACCCATCATCTTATCCCCTATATCTAGAGCACTAACTGGCATCAATCCACCCTACTTAATTCTAGGACACCCTCCTTGGCCCGTTTCTTCTTCCTCTACTTGATAGATAAGTCCATTACTAGAAGCTCGTGTTGGGTTAAAAGATGTTCACTCTGACTGACTTTACAGTCCTTACACAACACCCATCCTAAAGGAAAAAGGGTCAATGAAAGTTTCGACTATCATACTTCGGAAGCTAATCAGGTGATCTTCCTTCTTTGGAAAGAACAAATTCACTACCACCAGCCTGAAGGACCTCACAAAATCCAACAGAGCAACTTCCTAAACAATTCTATCACCAAAGACAAAACCTCTATACATATTATCATAGCCTCTCGATAAGACACCAATATGCCCATTGAAGTCTCCTGCTATGACAATATTCTCTGAGCTAGGCATAATTCTCACCACCTCATCCAAATCCTCCTAAATCTCGCCTTCACCTCTTCTTCCATACCCACCTGTGGTGCATAAACACTACATATGTGGAGCGTAAAACCCCTAATGACTAATGGATCTTCATCAACCTAGCACTTTGTAATACCCCATAAATTCCTCTTCCAGTTTGAGCCTTAGAGCGTATTCAGTAAAGCAAAAATCCGAGTCTAAGATTTTCAAAAATATATTCCTAATATGAAATACTTTGAATCATAAAAGACATGTAGATAATTGAATAAGCTTTCCATCTATACAAAATTCTCCCAAATTGGACACTCGGTTGAAGAGTTAGGGCCATTTTAGTAAGACAGTATGCCACCTGGCACCTTAGCGCATTACGGAGCCATCCAAAATGGCAAATGTCAAATTCTAGAGAAACTCTATGATTCCACTATGTCACGATATAGTTTTAGTTCACAACTAGAGGGGGCAATGCAATTTTCACCGCATCGCACCATCATGCAGTTTTCCAATTGTCCAATTTCCACTGAACTGGAGCGATTATGGCGCGTCGCACCAGCATGTAAACTTGGCGATATTTTCAGTTTAATTCCTAGGGATTTTTGGTATTTTCCCATTTTCCCCAGCCTCTATAAATACCCGGTTAAGGGCCTTTAGCCTTATTTTCTCCTCTTCCACGCAAAAACTAGGGTTTTTAAAATCAAATCATCTCTTCTCCTTCAATCAAAAATTAAGAGAGATCAAGGAAGAATCAAGAGGAATCAAGAATCTCTCCAAGAACTTTCAAAAAGAGTTTCCCCAGGTATGTAAATGTCGATTCTTGGGTCTCTTTCATCGAAGAAGCTCAAGTACCCTTTTCTAAAACTCAAATATTTTGTGTTTATGAGTTGTTAATGATTCATATGAGTTGAAATTGATGTTCCAGCTATTGTTGAGTTTTGATTCATGTTTGTTTACAAGATTTATGAGCTTTGACCCTAGTATGTGGAATTTATATAATGTTTATGATGAGCCCTCTTGAAGTGGTTTCCTATGTGAAGTGTTCATGTTAAATAGAAGTAGAAATGGTTCAATAAGCGAAACATGTCCTCCCATAAGGTTGATAAAGAGATTAAGTGAATCATAAGGGCCATTATAGTATCTTAAACAGGAAACCCCCAAATTTGGAGCTAGTCTATGCATGCCTAGTGTTTGATAAAATGCCTTAGTGAGTGAAATGTGCCATGATAGTATGAAATGCCCAAGCAGGTGTAAACCCATAATTTGTTAGTGTTGTTGAAAGACCTTAGTTAACAAGTCAAGATATGATGGTTGTAAATTCTCCAATTATGTGCTCTCTGATATATGATAAGCTTTTAGTAAATGCCAAGTGGTTAGCAAGTAAGTTGAGACATTATACTATGCAGTTTTCCCCGAATCATGTGATGTCCAAATATATGTCAAGACTGATTTAGGTGTGAAGTACTTAAGGTAAGACCTTGTTGAAGGAAGTATAATCTAGTAGCATGTTTCCCTATGCTAGTATATGTTGATGTTTCCTAAATGCTTGACGCGATGCCTTAATGATTGTAAAGGTGAAGGTATGTTATGTTTCCTAAATACTTGAAGAGATTCTTTAATGATAATGATGATGAATGAATGATTGTGATGATGATGGTGAATGAATATTTGTGATAATGGAGGAATGATTATGCTTTATTTTATGTTATCGAGTCCTGGGGTATTTATACCCGACAATCTAGCTGCTGGCTAGAGCCCGTATCAGTTTTACATTAATTCCAGTAGACCCATGACTCTCAAAATTTAGTCAATTATAGAACGCCATATCCTCGGACAGTTACAAAACTTAAAGAATCTCAGTAATCTCTGTATCGCTAGTAATCTAGCCTCAGCTCTATACTCAACTCAGATCTAACAGTATAAAAGTGTTCAATTCTAATCACGATAGTGACTGAATAATCTATTCAAGCTCTGTATCATCAGTCAGATACCCTGATTCAATACCATTTCCATCAGATACGGAACTAAGTGATCTCAGCTTAGCTCAGTCAGATCTTTTGATAAACGTGATCAGTATTGGATTCAGTTCAGTTGTGTTCAATTAAGAATTTAGTTAGAGTCTTTCAGTTGGGTATAGAAACTAGCACCGAGTGAGGGAAGGGATGGAGGCTCCTCTCATTAGCGAAAGAGAGGTTAGAGTCGTTAGTAGTAATCCTTCACCTCCAGAACTGCATAGCCAGTGCAAGATACAGAAGTCACCATTAGGAAAAGGCTGTCACCTCTAGAGAGAGAGTAATTGAAAATTATATTGCATTAGGTCGACTTCCTGGTAAGGGTCATCCGCTAAAGAGGATTTACCAGAGAGAGAGGTCTTTAATTGAGGAACGGTATTGACACCATTCCAACTGGGGTTATAGGTTGGACCCCACCTGTAGTAGGATGGGGCATGTCGGTTAAGTAACTACTTCCTATAGTTTCTATTTCAGTTTAAGATTCAGTCTCAGTCTCAGTCTCAATATCAATCTTCAGAAATCAGGACTGTCAGATACAGACATCTATCTTTATGAGGAACTCAGATAGTTCCATTGATTCATGGACAATCCGTCAGATTGGCTTGGTCTCATATACAGTTATTTAATATCATATTCAGAGATATACCACCAGACAGGATTGATCACAATCTCAGAATCTATTGAGTATTCTTTTTGTTAGATTCATATATGATCATTTCCTTACCATTGATAACAATTTCCTCAATCATTCGTTAGAGAGGTTGATCTTTAATCTTGTCAGTCGATAGAAGTAAGCTCTAAATTCAGTCATCGATGTAAGTACATCCAGTTTCTCAGTCATCAGTATTAGATGAGTTAGTGTCTTAGTATCTCAATATTAGTAGTGAGTTCAGTCTGCAGTAAGGCAGTATCCAAGTTTCAGTCTCTTGAGTTGTGATGATTCTGACTATGGTCTATGCATTCATGTATGTATATATGTTCTCATGCCGAATTTTCATGATTATTCAATTTAGATATTATGCATGCATGAGCCCTTGCATTTATCCTTACCCCATCTACATACTCAGTACATCCCTGTACTGATGTATTTACGCTATGGTGTTTTATTTGGCACCATAGGTTCAGAGGCACAAGACCCAGAGTTTCCTCAGCAGTTTCGTCTCAGTCAGCAGCAGTTGTCGTAGCAGTGAGTCCTCTTCTTTCGAGGATGAATCTCAATTTAATATTATTGCATTAGACTTTGTTTATATTTTCAGTGGACGAAGTTAGTTGGGGACCGTCCCATCAACTACACAGTTTAGACAGTTTAGAGGCTTTTCAGACGGATGTATCAGTATTCAATTTTTAGTTTTGAGTATTCATAGATGTGTTGAATCTTATGGCTAGTTTCCATATTTATTTCAAATATTATGCAGTGCACAGGTACAGATATCAGTAAAGGGTTAGCTTGTAGTCCTTCGGCGTCATAAGTACCGTGTGACATCTCGGGATGGGATCTCGGGGCATTACACACTGACCCTTTTAACCTCAACCACCAATCCTCTAAGCTCCTCATCCACAAGGATACCCACTCTATTCCGACGCCTCTTACTCTGAGAGTACCACAGCTTGTCCCCATCCACATCCCTAGCTTTAGATCTTACCTACCTTATCTCCTGAACACATACAATATTAATCCTCTTCTTCTTAAGAATCTTCACCAACTCTATGGACTAACCCTGAGGGGTCCTAATGTTTCAATACCTTACCCTCAACCTATTTTCCATCACCTCTCGCCTACCTCTACCACTTCTCACCGAACTAGCCCAAATACTGGATCAAGACCCCATACCCACCCTTACCTTCCCCTCTTCGCCCCCTTTTATAACAACTCCGAGTCTCAACTTCCTCAGACATGACTCTATTCCACCATCAACTCCTACATCCACTATTCACAAGCTAAAAAGAAGCCCTAAGCCAACATACAAACAAACAAAGCAACAATATAAAATAGTAGGAATACAGAGGAATGCACAAAATACACTAATTGGTATAGCAACTACAACAACCCAATAATATCTACCAATAAGCGAATACAGCCAGTCATAATATAATCCCTAGAAACAGAAAAATACAAAGAAACTAGATTGAAAGAAGTAACTAGATTGTAACTAGATTGTGAGAAGTAACTAAATAACAAAGTCTAAATGTCACCGGGGTACTTCTGCGTGCTGCTGGTTATGGCAATTTTTATGTCAAAATTGGTTTGTCGGAATAAAGTCATCGGAGAGAGGATTTCGGAGAGTCGCCGAAATTATTTGGAATTAGCTATCCTAACTATGATATAACTAGTGGGATAAATAATATCAGGACTACTTAGTACCTATAACCAAATGCATGTAAAATTTAAAATAGACTTAAATATAACTGCATTTAGACAGGTTATCAACTATGTATCATAAGGGTACTTTAGTTATGCTTATGAATAATTTTTAGGAACACACTCAAATAGATATGCCTACACAGGTTGTAATCTGGTTAGTAGTAAGAGCATAACCCATGCCTAGGTATTTTTTTATCTTTCTTTTAGTAAAGTTAGGAGAGATAAGAGAAAGTATAGATTGTTGCAGTCCATAACCTATTTCAAATCAGCAATAAGAATGAACCTAAAGCCTTAAAGGTTTCAACACAGATTGAGATCAAACAATACTAAGTAAATGGATTTCTAAAAGACCCTTTTTCACATATATAATTTGGGTGAATAGTGGAATAAAATAAGAGTTGATTTTGGGATTTTCCTAATATTGTTAGTTTTTTTCATACCTTTTTACTCTAGATTGTCTTAGCTAATTTCACACGTTTTTTTCCTTCTTCTGCATGATGGAGTAAGTGTTAGTTTAAAAAGCCAACAGATGGATTTGTTGGTCTAAACTGCCAACTCTACAATAACAATAACAACAACAACAACAAATCCAATGTATTCCCACAAAGTGGGGTTTTACGAGGGTAAGATGTACATAGTCCATACTGCTACCTCCGAAAAAGTAGAGAGGCTATTTTCGATAGACCCCTTGCTCAAGATAAATAATAATAAACCAGAGGGAAGGATGACACAATGGAAAAAATTGGAATAAGAAATAATAGAAATGAAACTAGAGAAAAATAAAAATACGAGAAATAAAGGCAACACTAAATAATAAAATAGGAACAAAGAAATAATAAATAGGCCCCCCACCTAGTAATAACATACCTTCACATACCAATGACACCTACATACATAGTCCTAGGGTTACGAACCCGACTACACAAGATCTCTCCTGGCTGCCTGCTACAACCCATACACTCACACTAGCCTTCTATCCTTATCCGCGACCTCCACACCTTCTACCCTTAAACTGCCAACTCTAAGGAATTTTAATATCTAATGGATTTATTAGGATTAATTAAAGAAAATAACAATAACAAATCCAACATAAATTTATAGGTGGGTTCTGGGGAGGGTGGTGTGTATGTAGACCCATAGATGGGGTCTAGAGAGGGTGATGTGTACGCTGAACTTACCTCTCCCTTGTGAGATAGAGAAGTTGTTTCCAATAGATCCTGGACTTATTTAAATATTTTGATGTTGAAAGTAGAAAGAACATCTAAAATATTAAATTTCAAGAATAAATTGATGGTCAATAAATATTGAAATACATAAATTCTTAACCATTTTAACACCTAAATTATGATTTAGTTCCAAATAAACTATAAGTAATTGAATTGTATTGTAAGTGATATATCAAAATTCAGAAATCATAATCCAAACTCAAATACCAAGTTAATCAAATCAAAACAAATATTTTTAAGTCAAAGCTAAAAACTTTTAGATCCAGATAGGTGAACAAACTTACCTTGTAATTGAACTATTGTTCCCAAAACTGCTCCTTACAATTAAAGTCAATGCTTAAGTATTAAAATCAGCAGAATTATACAACGAATCTTATTCTAAAACAAGTTCTAAAGAATATATAAAAGGGTCAAAATTCTTTAAACTATTGGCAGCTAAACACATACTCATAGTCTTCCCAATAACCTTTAATATCGCTTCATAATATGAAGATATTCCATGCATATAACGCTTAGTTGTATTCATTAGACTCCAAAAAGTACCATCAATAATCTGATCAAATACGTGAGGATTTGAATCTCCATTAACCCCACCATAGAAATACATTGTCCTAAATAAGTATTTCCCTCCTCGATAAATGGGAAACTAATAACAGAACATATTGAAAACATTTTTCTTTAGTGGAAATATAAGAATTATTAAAATGTATAATAAACAACTTTGACTGTATGATTGTTGGGTGTTCCTACTGATATATAACCAGTATCCGACACCTATTTCTGTTCATTAAACACAAATCAAATACAACACCACAATCAATCAGAACACCTAAACTTAAGAACTAATAAAAAAAAATCAAGAAAATTTGAAATCTTGTAAACAAAGGGAAGCCTAGTATACTAAAGCCCCCCTATGCGCGGGTCCATGGAAGGGCTAGACCAGAAGGGTCTATTGTATGCAACGTCACCTTACACTTCTACAAGGGTCTATTTCTACGGTTTGAATTAGTGAGATCCTGATAGCGTGGGAACAACCTTACTTGTAAAGCACCAAGTTTTGGAATGACTTCAAATGGATACTCTGCTTTCTCCCTGTAATGCATAGTCAAATCAAGAAAGTGATTAGTATAAATTGCTCAACTCTTACATAGAAATTTGAGTCCATTAGGAGAATTATGAGTATGACTTTATTAACTACATGCAGTAAGTGTCAAAATTAAAGAAATTGACAAAAATTGCCTTTAAAAAGTAGTCTCAACAACAAGAATGACATATTCAGGGAAGGGTAGAGTGAATACGACTTTACCTCTGCCTCAAAAGTAGAGAGCTGACTGATAGACCCTCAGCTACTCCTAGGAAAAAAATTACAGAAATGAAAGCATAATAATACATTCTCAGCAGTAGCTTCTTCATAAAGCAGTCTTATTTAACAAATTCCTAGAAAGAGCATTGAGTCTCTTTCTTCTAAAGATGAATGGAGAAAATATGTTAGTAAGCAGACTAAAAATAAATCTTACAGCTGATAATAAATACAAATGTTGGTGTTGTTTGAGTAAATGCTATGGAAACATATCAAAATAGGAGCTTTCTGTGTTTTCATACATTATCTCTTCTTAACATTAAAAATTCTTAGATAATCTGAAGTATGAATTAAAACATGCTAAAAGTAAATATTAACAAAATACATCAAGTAACTTAATCAATATTATGTTAAAAAATCTTGACGAGAATTGTATCTTCGAACGAGAATTGAAGCTTCTTCATAGTGGTTGGATGTAGTGGGACAATAGAGTTATCATTATTGACACCTCTTCAACTAAAAGTCGATTAGAAGAGTTCTTCCTCATCAAAATTGTCGTAAAGAATAACATGTATTCTTTAATATACATAAGCCTTAAATATCTACAGATAAAGTATGCCATGTTGATATAAAATAATCCATAATGGAATGTCAAAATTAAAAATCTAATCAAGCAATTGACGTTGCAACTTTCACTCAGTGTAAAGCTGATGATCAAAATATGAGGGCAAGGCTTTACAAATTTGCAGGTTGGGCATTGATTGAATTTTTCAGTGTACGTAAATCTCCAATGTCTACATCTAAAGCATGATATATATAGTATATAATAATAAAATTTTCATAACAGAGACATAATCAAGTAACTATAATTTGTGATTTGTCACTTATAAAAATCTTTGGGCAGACAAATACTAGTTATTTATGACTATGTCATCTGAAGCATTAATGATAATATCTTATTTGTCAATAATGCATCAAATACCACATTCCATGATTTTAACATGAAGCCGTCCCCTTTATTTCCAATGAAATCATCATTACTTGACTTCTTTGCAATTTGTTGATTAATTCTAAAGAAAACTGAATGTTTCTAAAAAATAAATCATGTTATTCAATTAAATTTTAGTTATACAACTAAAAGATGTAGGTTAAGTAGCCCAAATATGATAGAATATATTATAGTCAAGATTTTACTAGAAATATGGTCCAAAAGAATCAAGCGTGGATGTACACTTCTCAAGGCTTACCAGAAAGAACATAAATTTGTAAAGAGTTCCAATATTTCAATAGCATTACTAACATCTCATTAGTGCTACTACTTCTAATGGTGGGCAATTATCCAGTAGTAGTCTTCCTATTTCAAGATCATCAACTCTTAAGCATCAAGGGTCGCAGTTGATGAGGCATCAAAGAAGTGGAATTTCTTCTAAACATGCAGATGAAGTAGAGGAATTTTAGCTTACTGACATTGCTATAGCTACAAATAATTTTTTACTAGAAAAAAAGATTGGTGCTGGAAGTTTTGGGGTTATTTACAGGGGCAAACTACAAGATGGTCATGAGGATGCAATCAAACATGGTGAAAAGGGTCCAAGAATGAAGAAATTTCAGAAGAAAGAAAGTACATTTGACTCAGAATTATCATTCTTGTCTCGGTTATACCATAAAAATTTAGTTATACCTTATTAAATGAATATTTTGGGTACATTTAGTTGTGAACAATAGTGAAAAATAATCGAAAATATGAAACTTGTTTATATAGAAGAAGAGAAAAAATGATGAAAAATTTGATTAAAAAATATTTAGAAACCAATCATAAAATGAATTCAGAAAACATTCATAGTTTGGAAAATTTGAGACATAATCCAAAAAAGACACAAGATTTGGTAAAAAAAAATTATAAACCAAATAAAACACCAATTCTGAAAAAGTTGCCTAGTTTGGAAAATTTGTGACATGATTCAAAAAGGACACATGATTGAAAATATAAGCCACACATTGTTTTAGCTTGAATCATTAGTTTTTTTAATAAATTTAATTAGAAAAAAAATAGTAAAAATATGATTCTATCAAATGGAGAATCTTTTAATGAAGGAAAAAAAGTTTGAGTCACTTTTCTAAAGATCTTCACACTTTTAATATTATGTATATATATATAATCATAGTAGAAACTAGTGCTAACATAATCCGGGTTTCTAATCCATAATCTAAACATGAAATTATTATCCATAATAAATAAACCATAAAGAAAGGAATCAAAATCATACCTTAAATCTCAATAACAGTCGAGTAATCAACCTATCACAAACTAACCATAATAATAACACAATATAGTAACTGGCTAGCCTAGACAGACAATACCTAAACATGCCCCATAACCTGAAAGGTCCAATCAACACACAACATACCTTAAGAAATACACATCACTTAAACCTATGCAACCCCATAAGAATAATAGATATAGGCATATACTAGCAATGGACAATGTGCAAGGAAGGATAGATGCAAATTGCAATCCATACTACTATAACCAAATCAAGTACAATAATGTAACACAGTGTATACACCTACTCCAGCTCGACGAATCACAAAGGAAGGACTTACAATAACCTTTCTTCTATAACATAATGACTAACGGATGAAGGGGCCCCTAGGAAGTTTAGTAGTACCCATATATACCGATGTAGTCTCAATATAGATTACAATAATTATCATCATCATTATCATCTACTCTGTCCAATATCAAAGATGCGTATATGTATATATAATAATGCAGGGACTTAAGCCGTGGCTAAATAAGTGTAAGTCCATTAATCCATTGACCGTGATAAACTTCAGGACAAAATCATCACAAAAGTGTTGAAAGGGTTGAAGTCTCTCTCGACCAAAATAAATAGTAGTAGCAAAATCTTAGATCAAAATCTATCTCAATCAATTCTCTAAAAACACTTTTTTAGTCTCAAAAGCCCATAAATCATTATTAGGATGGTATGATTCCCATTATAAAATAATCCATTTTAAAAGTGAAAAGAGTAATTAAATCCATTAATAGGAAAAAAATAGTAAAAGCAAATTTTTAGTCAAAATCATACCATTATGTGAGCATGAATATACCAAATCCATGCAAGCCATCACCATTATAAAAACAATACCATTATAATCATCTAAACATTAAGACACTAAACCACTTCAGTTACAAGGTAAAATCACTCTCCAAAAATTTAACTAATATAGTAGTCACGACCTTGGGCCCGATAGTACGTAACTAACATAAACATATCATAATATGGAAAACCATCATAATCCATCAAGTAAAGCAGTAAACCTTATGCTATAGGGTTATTAACATCAACTATGTATAACATGCTAACAACCTAGGGTAATAGGATTCTAAAAGCTTAATAAATATTTCATCTTTAGGGTCGATTTAACCTTTTAATCCCCAAACGCATTGTATAGGCAAGGTAAGAGTATTCTACCCACCATTAAATCCTAACATCACTATCTAACTCATGAAATATATAGCATACTATCTCATGATGAATAGTAGAAATAATCCTACCTTAATATTGAACCATAATCCATGAATTACCCCTAAATCATTCACCTTTGCTCCATAACTTTAAACTACTGGCATACTATCAAACTAATAATCTATAGGTCATAAGTAGTAAAACAAGACCCATATCACTATACGTTGATTTTCATTAAATGTATAGTCAATTATGAGCCCACGGGGCCTGCAAAAAAATCCAATCATTCATAAGGTCCCATGAAGGACAAGTAATGTGTGATCAAAAGTTGACCACAAATCGGGTCTCAAATCAACCTTTCAACTTTAGAAATTTCAAGCTCTAAATGTCAGAATTCACCAGGAATTAGGATCAATATTGAAGGAAAAATTAATGGAAAATGACCAAGGAGTTTTAGGCTAGCGAACCTTAGCTTCAGTGGATAATTTACCACTTTTCCTCTATTTAAGCTCTCAACTTGGTGTGAAAATGGTAAGAAATCAAGTGGAGAAAAGGAATAATAAGGTCCACAGATGCCGCTAAAGTGGACACTTTGGCACTAAAATGCCTACCGATAAAGTGATACTTTGATTACTTTAGTGATATGGAATTGTCATGGTTGGCGCTAAAGTGACCTTAATAGCCCTAAAGTGGTGCCCACTTTTTCGTCCATTAACTGCTAAATCGAACCCCAACCATTGGTCTAGGGACACTAAAGCAATCCATGGGTGTTAAAGTGCCAAGAGTTAACATGACCTAATAGGTACTGAAGCAGACCTATATGGTGCCATGCACTAGATTTTTACCAATTCCAAAACATACTTCAATCGGCTACTCTGGATTTGTTTGAAACTCCATATGAGCCAAACATCTCATAGACAACCTTCTAGAAGCATCGAAAACTATGTTAGCCTTATCTTGGTGGTAGTAAAGACTCATCATAATCCTTGAGAATCTTAAGCCGTATTCTTTGTCTGAGATTAAGCTCTTTATGAGTGAACAGGTACTGAATACTCTTGTGATTAGAAAATATATCTATGTGAACACTATACAGATAATGTCGCCATATTTGTAAAGAAAATATAGCCGCCAATAGCTTCGAATCATGAGTAGGATAATTCATCCCATGCACCTTCAACCACCTGGAAACATAGGCAATCACCTTCCCATGCTACAGCAAAACACAACCAAGCCCTACCTAAGATACATTAAATAAATCACAGACCTATTATTTCCTTTTGGTAAAGCCAAAATTAGAGCGCAGGTCAACCTATCCTTTAATTTCTCAGAACTCCCCTCACAAGCATCCGACCAAGAAAACTTAACCTTCTTCTGAGTAACTCAGTCAAAGGAACATCTATAGATGAGAAACATTCCATAAACTGCCTATAATACCCAGCTTAACCCAAGAAGCTTCAAACATCAGATGGAGTCGTGACTTAGGCCACCCCATCACCACAACCATCTTTTGAGGATCAACTATTTTCCCCTTACTAAAAATAATATAACCTAAGAAAGTCACATCATTCAACCCAAACTCACACTTAGAGAACTAGGCAAACAACCATTATTTCTTTAAGTTCTGCAACACCACATGGAGGTAATTAGTATAATTCATCTCACTCGTCAAATACATAAAATGTCATCAATAAATATAATGACAAAGAGATCCAAATACTGCCTAAACACCTTGTTCATCAAATGGATAAACATCACTAGGGTATTTGTTAATGAAAATGACATCACCAATAACTCAAAATGCCCATATTAAGTATGAAAAGATAACTTAAAGATATCCACTTGTCCAATCATAGATTTTGTCTCTTAGATTTTAAAAATGGTGGTGTGATTTGCAAAAGGTGGTTCAATCACCTCTTGGTCTACAAATTAAGGAGAAATATTTGTTTGATCCTATCTTGATGAAAATCATGGGTGATGATGGTGGGAAAATGGTGGCAGTTTTTGAGATTAGTGGTGATGGTACTTTGCAGTACCAATGGAGGTTGTGTGTTTTGAATGTCGACAGGTTGTGACATAGGATTTTGGATGAGGCAGATGAATTGCACTATGTTTTCCATCATGGTTTGACAAAGATGTATCATAATCTTAAGGAAATCTATTGGTGATGTGGTATGAAGAGGTATGCGATTAAATTTGTGGCCAAGTAAAAGGCATGTCAATAGGTTAACGTTGCACACATGAAGCTCTGTATGTTGCATCATGAAATAGAGTTTCCTAAATGGATGTGGGAAATAATCAATATAGATTTCTTTATCAATCTTCCTCGGTCTTAGAATTGTTTTGATTCAATTTGGGTCATCATGGATATGATGACCAAGTCCTCTCACTTTTACCAGTAAAGACTATATTTTTGTAGAGGATTATATGAAGTTATATCTTCAAAAGATTGTGAAATTGCATATGGTGCCAGTTTTGATTATTTCTGATTATGATATAGAATTTACCTCTCATTTTTGGTGGTTTTTCCAGAAGGTATTGGGGACTAAAGTTATTCTAAGTACTTCTTTCTATCCATAGTCAAATGGGAAACCAAAAAGAACTATTTAGACATTGGAGAACATGCTTTGAGCATGCATGGTTAATTATGGTGGCAGTCGGGTTGAGCATCTACCTTTGGTGGATCCTTTCGAGACGTTATATGGTAGAAGGTGTAGATCTTATATTGGATGGTTTAAGCTTGGTGACGAAGATATGGTTTATCCTAATTTGGCTTATAAAGCTGTGGAGAAGGTAAAAGTTATTAGGGATAGGCTTAAGGATGCTCAGAGGTTCCAAAAGTCCTATGCAGATGTTAGGTGTAGAGACTAGGAGTTTAAGGTTGGTGATAGGGTGTTCCTAAAGGTGTCTCCTATGAAGGGATTAATGCAATTTGGAAGGAAGAGAAAGCTCAGTCCTAGGTTTATTGGTCCGAAGGGGATTTTCGGAGAGTGGTCAATATTGCTTATGTGTTGGAGTTTCCGATGAATTTCAGTTTGGTTTATTTGGACTTTCATGTTTCTATGTTTAGGAAGTGTTTTAGCAATCCTTTTCTGGTTGTTCCTTTAGAAGGGTTGGATATCTCAGATTTTCTATCTTATGAAGAGGTCTCGATTGAGATATTGTATAGGCAAGTTCGTTAGTTGCAGACCAAGGATGTGGCTTTGGTTATGGTTCTATGGCAGAACCATAAGGTAAAAGAATCTACTTGGGAAATGGAAAAGGAGATAAAGTCCAAGTATCCACATTTGTTTTCTACTCCTAGTATTCATGCGGAAGGTATGTGTTCTTGAACACACCTTTATATTATGAGTTTGTTAAAAGAAAGATTAATATCTTTTCTTCTTTGTTTTCAAACAATGTTAAAGGGTTGTTTGATAATACAAATGAATCTATGTGTGGTTACCTCTACCTTGTCCATCCTTCGAGGATGAATGTTCCTAGTAGGGGAGAATGTTACATCCTGGGTTTTGTCCTTAGAAATTTTTCCTTGAAAACCATTCTTCGGATCCTATACGACTCTAGGTTACGAGCTGTATGCTGGGGTGCGAGTGTATGGTCCTGTCGCAAGCTGACCGGTGTTAGTTAGTGGGATGGTTTAGATCACTGGAATGGTCATGACTTAAGGAATAAGGTGTAAGTCTTTGATACAAGTCCTATGAGGAACTCGTATGGTGGGCATTGTTTGATCCTCTTGGTAATTCATTCTGCCAGGGATACAAATTATGGGTATGGACTGTATGCATAAATTACGACTTGGTTTGATGAGTCATATACTAGACTGTGTTTGAGCTAAGGTTAAGGCCTCGGAATGACTAATGGGAACCAATCGTAAGGAAAGGTATGACTCGTAAGAGGGTCAGTGGTATCCTGTGATGGGTTTTTATGGGAAATAAGTAGGGGTATTCTAGACTTTTCCCTACATAACCTATTTATGACACATGACTTATAATACACATAGGAGGTTATTTACCCTATTATTCTATTCATTAGTACATAGAAAACTATTCCTAAACATTCGATAATTCTCTCAAGAGCTTTTAGGGCAAAAGAGATTGGGTTTTAACTTAAGGATTGCTTTTCAGATTCTTTGGTGATTTTATTCCATCATCTTTCTTCGTTTAAGGCATGTGTCTTTTCCCTACTTACTTTTTCTAAAAAGGCATGAATTTTATAGGTGTTTTCATGGTTTCAATATTGTATGAGTTATAGTTCTCAACTATTAATTAGTGGTTTTGATATAAATTGTTTGTTATGGTTTCCTATGGTTTAATAGTGATTTTATTTGTATTTATGGTAGTTTTGGGTAATTGGATTTCATGGTAATGGTTTAATGGTATTTGGAATTGGTTTAGGTTATATTACACTCCCAAGGTGTTTGCTAAAATGCTTATAAAGATATGTTTATTGCATTAACTTCTTTAAATGGAACTCTTGCTTGTTTTCAACTTGTGCATGAAACTATAAATGTTTTACAAAGGTTAAAGGCTTATTGTTTTTTCTAGTGGAGTACATAGAAGTCTCCCAAGACGTTAAGATGGTAAACGGAAAGGCACTTAAGTTTCCCCTTAATCCAAATGGTTCGGCTATGGTTAAATCTTGCAAGTATGGTTGATAAGTTGATACAACTAATAAATAGCCTTGGTTATTAAATAGTAGTTGGATTGGTTTGGACATTTTTTTAATTTGGGAATTTATTGTGGGATGTGTAACTTAGCCATGGAAGGTGGAGGTTTCGAGGGATTCGAAACTAGAAGCTTATATTTTCCGATATGAGGGGTATCTTAGGGACACGTGCTAGTGTCACATTTTATATTGAAGGGATGTACTAGTCATCCCATGGCATATCTCATGGTTGTGCGGTTACACGCACTGGGACTCTTTCAGTAGGGGGAGATAAACCCATATGACCCATGGATGTGGTTAAATAGCAAGGTTACATAATCAAAGTAAAGGTTTTAAATGTCTATTAAACATGGATTCCCTTTCCCAACACTTATATATATATATATGTATCTATGGTTGTATGCATAATGGGTGATTTTACTTTATTGATTAAATGACATTACTTTATCCTTATCCTAAGATACATGCTAGCGGTCATTTGCTAACCCATCTACTGGTGGCTATACACCCACTCTATGCTGGAACAAACCGTTCGACTCCTCCTCTTTATGGATTGACATGGTGACAAAATTTGGATTGAAGTTGTGAGCTTTCATAATTGCGAAAGGCTCCATTTTATGATATGGACACTCTAATACAGTTTGTTTTCATTTTGGACGTTGGTTTTGGCCATGGCTGAGGGAATGTCCCAACAAGATATTTTTATTCTTTTGTATGGAAGATTTTTGGTACATCTGGGTTTGGTATAGGCGGGATCAGTATTGGTGTCGTCCTTGGCATTGGAATTAGCTGAGAGGCTGGCATCATCGGTCATAATCTCTCACTATTCCATCATATTACATTTTGGAATTGATTATTATATTATCTTTTGATATTCTCCTTGGTTTGGTATGGTATGGATGGTTGGGTTTGGTACTATTTGACTCTATAGGGTCGGTCACAGTCGTGATCCTATCCTAGAGTCTTGATGTTAACAATAACTCTATCTTGTTATATGTTCAAAATTCAACTTATCTGAGGCTATAATAGTTGGTTGGGATGGGTTAAAGGGGAGGTCCCCCGGTCCTAGTTGGACTTGGGATGCCCATTATGTCTTGGACCTGGTTGAGGTCGTGACATAATTTAATTCACATTTGAAAAGTCATTTAATCTTAAAGTTGAATAATTAAAGAATTACCTATGATCCTTTCCTAACCGACTATCCTACAGCCTAGGCAAGACTAACTGGGCAATTCCCGGATTCAACACACAATGGGAACAAAGAAAGCATAAGACATACACATGACATAGAGTTGCATCACAAACTACTACCTATTTGGTTCATGTAAATGTTAGCTATGATTATCATGTCCTTAAACCTAATTCCATAGAGAGATTCAAAATATTCACATATATACACATCACATAGTTAAATATAAATTATATTTAAAGGGGTTCATCAAAAACACTTTAAGCACAATCAAACAAAATACATCAAATACCTTAGGTACTTATTTTCCTCTTAGTTAAATAAAAATAAAATACAAACATTAGGAAATAAAACATAATATGTCCTAAACATGCTAGCTCTACTAAAAACAGACTTTGGGAAAAGAGACACGATGACAAAAACTCTAAGAGGACATCTAGACCAACAAGAAGCCGCACTCTCAACTTAAATACATGTATTGTCCCCAATACATCAAACCACTATAAAACAAGAGAGATAGGAACATATCTGCAAAACAATAGGTGGGTAGATCTAATGTCAATCCCATAAACACAAATGCACAAATAACATAATACCTTAGGTTGCCTCTCAAAAACATATGATTTAACGTTGTGGTACGATATGGGTACCTTGATTACTCAAAATTAATCAAAGTAGACAAAGAAGAAGCCTGTAGGGTCATTAATAGAATTTACTTCCAAGACCACCTTTATGTTAGTCAGCTACTTCATGGTTCAGTAAACTTTGAATGTGTCCTCCTTATCACTCAGCCTGAACTTAAGCTCCTTTTTCTCCATAGACATCAATATTCTACCGGTGGCTAAAAATAGTCTCCCTAAAATTATGGGGATCTCAAAAATCACCTATAAATCTAGGATAAAAAAAGTCAAATGGTAAAATAAAGTTGTCCACATTGACCATAACATCAAACGATATGCCCATGGGCTTTTTTACTATGTGATCTGCCATCAACTACTGTATTTTCATTTGTCTGGGAGGTTTCATGCCCAATTATTTGAACATTACTAGTGGTGTCAAGTTAATGCTGGCACCTAATTCACATAAAGCTCTAGCAAATCTAGATGTCTTAATGGTACATGGAATTGTGAAAGCTCTAGGATCACCTTTCTTTTGTGGTACAGATTGCGATATAATCTTACTACAATGATAAAACCCACTAACATCATCATAACTAATTGTTCTCTCTTTTTCACCAAATCCTTTATAAATTTTACGTACTTAGGCATCTACTAAAGAGCTTAAAGAAGAGGGATATTCAAACTTAACTATTTTAGCATAACAATGAACTTTTTATACTTTCTTTCTTCTTTCATCTGCTGCAGTTTAATACCCATGCTTTTTCTTAGCTTTAAAATCATCTCAAGGATGTCATAACTTGCTTTGAAATAATAAATCATTCTTATACAAGTGGTATTTCCATCATGTATAATTCGCGAGAATCCAACACCCAGGGGAAGAGTTAGAGCCTTTTTAGTGAGACAGTTTTTGACCTGAGCCTTCTACGCGTTGCGAAGATTGCTCAAACGGCAATTGTCAATTTCCAACATTTGTGTGCGATACTATCATGTCGTGACAAACTTCCAGGTTGTAGACAAGGTGGCAATGGGATAGCTCCATGTCGCGCCACCGTGTAGTTTCCCAGTTGTCAATTTCCATTGACACAACGCGATAACGCCGCGTCGTGCCAACGACCCAATTCGAGAAAAATTACTAAAAATTTAATTACGTGTCCAGGGTTAAAAGGGTCAATTTTCCCCATATTTAAGCTTCCAAACATGGTATTTAGACCCTATTCATCCAAAATATTGATGTTTTTCTCAAATACTCTTAATAACTCAAGATAGGGTTTTCATAGATGGTCTAATTTCAAGAAGGTCTCACCATCAATCTTTATGAAATCATGAACTAAGGTATTCATAATGTTCATTCATGGTCTCCTTTCGTCCATGAAGTCCAAGAATCCTTTTTAACTACAAGTTATGGATTTTCTTCGTGTTTTCATGCTTTGTATGTTGTCTTTCATGTTGATAAATGTGAAATTGGATTCTACTCCATGTTTATTGATAGTTTTGATGTGGGTTTAATTACTATAGCCATATATTTACATGTACTATGCCTATCATATGCTTAATTAAATTCCAAAATGAAGGAATATTGTCTAACTAGCATGATATCATAAAATACTCATGTATGCACAAGATCATACCTATTACATGTTTGATGAAATGATCCTATGAAGGTAGTATGTATTATGATGATAGTCAAGTTTTCAAGTAAATCATGTTATATCAGTTTCCTTCTATCGAGTCCTAGGGGTACTTGTACCTAAAATATTAGCTGTGTGTCTAGATCCATGTCATTTTTCCATGATACTATCAATCAAGCTATGAACTCTTAGACTTCAAATAGTCTTATGACGCAGGAAGAATCTCCATGATCTCATGACTCAGTCAGTTGTCAGATATCAGTAGTATTCTGTTAGCCATAAAAATTCAGTAACTCAGTCCATGCTCAGTTCAGTTCAGTAAATCATGTTCAGTGTCTATTCAGATGGGAGTAGGAATTAGCACTGAGTGAACCCAAGGATGGGAACTCATTTATTATATGAGGGTGTGATTCTTAGAAGCAATCTTTGCATTCCATAACTATGTAGCCAGCATAGGTTAAGACATCCTAGCCTGTTATATGAGGGTAGATAAGGTGGCTTAACCTGTTATGTGAGGGTTCCCACCATTCTTCCTAGAGTTACCTGGTATATAAGGGTTACTCACATGTTGTCCTTACCAGTGGTGTGGTATTGACACCCTTCCAATCAGGTCATAGATTGGACCCCAGCACTGCTATTATATCACCTTTGGGACATATCGGTTAGATAATATATCCCATAGGTTTGTTTTATAGAATCAGGACTATCAGATATAATCAATCAGTCTCAGTAATAGAACTCAAATAGTTCTTCAGATTTCAGGACTGTCAGATACAATCAACTCAGATAAGTATGAAACTCACATAGTTCAATCAGATTCAAGACTGTCATACACAGTAACCCATGTTATTAGTTATATTCAGAAATAGACCTTTATCTTATCAGTCTTATTAGTTACTAGCATATCACGTTATCAGTATACAGACTTAGAAATCATGAAATCACGTTGTTAGTTATAGTTATGTATTTATGCATATATTCTTATGGTTATGTTAGACAGTCAGTTAGCATTATTCATACATGTGAACCATTGCATATTGCCTACCTTACATGTATACTGACGCATTCTCGCTATTGTGCTTTCTTTTTATGTTACACTATAGGTTCAGAGACATGAGTTCAAGATAAGTAGTAGATTCAAGATTTAGCAGTCAGAGTAGAAGTGATTCCTCATCCTTCAAGGACATAATAATTTTCTGTTATCTCATTGATTAGCTTATTAGTTGGAGTTAGTTGGGGGCATGTCCCATCAACTTATTATTTAGATTCTTTAGACAGTAGAGGCTTTCAGACTAGATACAGACTAGATATAGACTATAATATTTAGACTTTAGTATTTTTAATTTTGTTTTGGGTATTCTATTACCCCACACAGATGTTACATTATTCAGTTATGTTCATGATCAAACCTTATGTCCTTTCAGTGCATGTTTCCACATTATTAAGTTATCTTATGCAGTATTCAGGTACAAATATTAGTCATGGATTATCGTGTGGTCCCTCGAGGTCATGAGCACTGTGAAGCATTCTGGTTCAGCAAATTAGGTCGTTACAAACTTGGTATCAGAGCCTAAGGTTCAATAGAGTCCTAGGAAGTTTGAAATCCGCATCTAGTAGTCTTGTACATGGGTGTGTTATGTGCCACATTTATGTGCGAGAGGCTATGAGATGTTTTAAGAATAGTTTCCACTCTTTCAGTATTCCTGTCGTGCCTGTGAGCATAATCACAAGTCAGTATCTCAGTCTAGTCCACTTCTTCTCTTTATTTCAGAACATGTCTCCTTAGAGAAGAAATTAGTCAGCCCCTCAGCCCGAATAACCTTTGGCTGATCATATTTCTCATGCGGAGTTCAGGATCGTATTTACCAGTTTTTCTCAATCAGTCGCTGCTCATAATGAACGGCCAACTGTCATTCCAACCAACCCAGTGGCCAACTCAGCTGCAGCGAGGATTCGGGAATTCACCTGAATAAATCCTCCAACCTTTCTTAGGTTTATGGTAGATGAAGACTCTCAGGAATTCTCAGATCAGGTTCAGAAAGTGATAGATGTCATAAGGGTGACTACTTTTGAGAGTGCTGAGCTAGCTGTATACCTGTTGTAGGATGTGGCTCATGCTTGGTTCAAACTGTTGAAGTCTAAAAGATCAAATAATGCATGTTATAGAGAGTGGGAGCAGTTTGTCACTAAATTCTTAGACAGATTCTTTCCCCAAGAGCTTAGAGAAACTTAGGTGCTACATTTCATCAACCTCAGGCAGGGCAATATGACAGTGAAAGAGTATTCTTTTAAGTTTACTCAATTAGCAAGGTATGCTCCTCATGTGGTTGCAAACAGTAGATCCAAGGTGATTAAGTTCACTTCAGGGGTGAACAATAACGTGGTTAATGAGTGCAAATCCTCTATACTGAATAGTGACATAACCTTAGCTAGACTTATGACCCATGCTCAGCAGATAGGGGAGCAGAAAATTAAGCAAAGGGAGAAACAGAATAAGAAATCTAGGACAGGTAGCTTCAATTTTAGTCAGCCTAAGTTAGAAGGAGAAAACCATTCTTATTTCATCCTAAGTCATAAGTTCCAGCTCCCTCTATAGCAAATTCTCCAGTTCCTAAGTTCAGAGAGGGTAACAAAGATAGAGCACCGGGCTTTAAGACCTGGGGAAGTGTTAGTTATGCCTGCACCTATCCTCTTTGCTAGACTTATGGTAAGCACCATTAGGGTGTGTGTAGAGAAGGTAGTGGAATTTGTTTTGGTTGTGGTAAGCCAGGCCATAGAGTTAAAGACTGTCCACAAGTAGGGTGCCACTCGCAGTGCTACTAGCGGGCAATGCCCAAATCATCTCTATTCTCATTAGACTCGACATGATCAGGAAACTTCTCCTGATATAGTTACTGGTATGTTACAGATCTTTCATGTGCATGTTTACGCTTTGCTAGATCCAGGAGCTTCCTTATCTTCCGTTACTCCTTATATAGCAGTTGATTTAGGAGTTAGTCCTAAAATTCTTTCAGAGCCCTTCTTAGTTTCTACCCTAGTGGGTAAAATAATCATAGCCTGGTAGGTATATAGAAACTGTCCGGTTATGATATTTTAGAAAGTCACTTCAGTAGACCAAGTCACAATAGATTTAACTGATTTTGATGTCATTCTCGACAGAATTGGCTTCATTCTTGCTATGCCATAGTCAACTGTAGAATAGAATATTTCAGTTTTGGTTTCTAAATGAACCCGTCCTAGAGTGGAAGGGTAGCATATACGCTTTCAGGGGTCAACGTATTTCCTACCTTTGGACAAGAAAAATATTATCTAAGGGGTGTGTTTATCATCTAGTTCATGTTAGAGATTCTAGTTTCGAGGCTCCTAGTCTCGAATGAGTCCCAGTAGTGTATGAACATTCAGATGACTTTCCTGAAGATCTACCAGGAATTCCTCCTGAAAGGGAAATAGAATTCGGTATTGATCTTCTTTTAAAAACTCAGCCTATCTCTATTCCTCTATACAGAATGGCACCAGTAGAACTCAAGGAACTGACAGAACAGTTGAAGGATATCTTAGATAAGGGATTCATCAAACCCAGTGTTTCCCTGTGTGGTACACTAGTCTTATTCGTGCGCAAGAAAGACGGTTCACTCAAAATGTGTATAGATTACCATCAACTCAGCAAAGTTGTGGTCAAGAACAAGTTTCCTCTTCCTAAAATTGATGACTTGTTTGAACAACTTCAGGGTGCCAGTTATTTCTCTAGATAGACCTTAGATCTGGCTATCATCAGCTCAAAGTTAGAGAATGTGACATCCCAAAGATAGTTTTTCATATGGAGTATGGTCATTTCAAATTTATGGTCATTTCATTTGGTCTTAGTAATGACCCAGCCAATTCCATGGATTTGATGAACCGTGTGTTCAAGCAGTACTTAGATATCTTTATCATAGTCTTCATAAATGATATTCTGGTCTATTCCCGCACTGAGCTCGATCATGCGGATCATCTTAGGATAGTACTCTAGACTCATAGAAATCACCAGTTATTCACTAAATTTAGTAAGTGTGAATTTTGGCTAAGATCAGTAGCATTCCTTGGCCATATTATTTCCAGTGATGGAACTATAATAGATTCTCAAAAGACAGGAGTAGTAAGAAAATGGCCTCACCCTGTTTCTCCATCAGATATCAGGAGTTTATTGGGTTTGGCTGGCTATTATAGATGGTTTTTTGAGGTATTTTCTTCTATTTGGTCTCCTATGTCCATATTGACTCAGAAGAAGGTCAAGTTCCAATGGTCAGATCCTTGCGAGAACAGTTTTCAGGAATTGAAGACTCGACTCACCTTAGCTCTAGTTGTTGCATTACCAGATGGTTCAGACTGTTTTGTAGTTTATTATGATGCATTCAGAGTAGGTTTAGGTTATATCCTAATGTAGCATAGTAAGGTCATAGCCTGCACCTCCAGATAGCTTAAACCCCATAAGAAGAATTATCCAACTCATGATCTTGAATTAGCAGCCATAGTATTTGCCTTAAAAATTTGGAGGCATTATATCTACGGAGTTCATGTAGACGTCTTCACAGATCATAAAAGCCTTCATTATGTATTTTCTCAAAAAGATCTCAATCTTCATCAGATAAGGTGGTTAGAGCTCTTAAAATATTATGACATGAGTGTCCTCTATCATTCGGGCAATGCCAACATAGTGGTTGATGGTCTCAGTAGCCTGTCTATGGGTAGTATTTCTTATGTTGATGATAGTAAAAAGAAGTTAGTCCAAGAAGTACACCAGCTTTGCTACAATAGGCATTCGCTTAGTAGACTCTTCAGAGGGCAGTGTATGTGTTAAGAGTAGTTCAGAATCATCTCTTGTTTCCAATGTGAAAGAAAAGCAAGAAAAGGATCATATCCTTGTCAAGCTAAAATAGTTAGTTCAAAATTAGAAAATAGAGGTTTTCTCCCAAGGGGGAGATGGCGTCCTCCATTGTTAGGGTCATCTATGAGTTCCAGGTGTAGATGACATAAGGCAGCAAATTCTTGTAGAAGTGCATGGCGTGCGCTACTCTATTCATCCAGGGACTACTAAGATGTACCGTGACTTGTAGGAGATCTATTGGTGGAATGAGATGAAGAGATATATTACAGAGTTTGTGGTTAAGTGCTCTACATGTCAGTGGGTTAAGATAGAGAATCAGAAGCCTAGTGGTCCTATACAGGAGTTTCCTATTCCTACTTGGAAGTGGGAAGAAGTGAACATGGAGTTCGTGATAGGTTTTCCTCAAACTCATCATCAGCATGATTTAGTGTGGATCACCTGCGTGTCGTGTTACAAACTTTGAAGGATCATTGTTTGTAAGCCAAGTTTTCCAGGTGTGAAATTTGGTTGAAAGTCCTAGCTTTTCTTGGTCATGTCATCTCTTGTGAAGGGATTATGGTAGATCCCCAAAAGATTTTGGTCGCTAAGAAGTGGCCTAGACCAACGATACCAACTAATATTTGGAACTTTTAGGGTCTAGCTGATTATTATAGATGGTTTGTCGAGAGTTTCTCCACTTTAGCTGCCCCATTAACCATGCTGACCTAAAAGAAGGTCAAGTTCTTATGGTCTGATGTAAGTGAGGGTAGTTTTGAGAAGTTGAAAGATAAATTGACTTCACCTCTGGTTTTGACCTTTCCCGAGGGTAGTGATGGTTTTGTGGTTTATTGTGATATTTCTCAAGTTGGTACTGGTTGCGTGTTGATAAAACATGGTAGGGTTGTGGCCTATGCTTCTTGAAAAATATAAGTTCACAAAAAGAACTACCACACCCATTACTTAGAATTATTAGCCGTAGACTGTGCTTTGAAAATATGGTGGCATTATTTTTATAGTGTTCATATTGATATCTTTTTCGATCATAAGAACCTTCAATTTGTGTTTACCTAAAAGTAGTAAAATCTCCAACCAAGAAGGTGACTTGAGCTATTGAAAGACTATGATATGAGTCTTTATTACTATCCCAGTAAGGAGAATGTAGTCACTGATGCTCTTAATAGATTGTTTATGGGGTGTTTAGCCCATGTTGAGGTGGATAAGCAGGAGTTGGTGAAAGATATCCACCGTTTGGCAAATCTTGGAGTTTGACTTTCAGACTCTAAGGATGGTAGTGTGTTTTTGCATTTTGTATCTCAATTATATCTTGTTGTCAAGATATAGGAAAAGGAAGTATTGGACCCTGCTTTGACTAAGATCAAGGGTAATATGGGTCAACACAAAGCCGCGGACTTTATGATTGGTGGTGATGGTATCTTGGGTACTAAGGTAGGATATGCATTCATAATGTTGATAGATTAATGGAAAGGGTCATGGTCGAGACTCATGGTGCCTATTTTTCTATCTATCTCACTGCCACAAAAATATATCATGACCTTAGAGAGTTCTATTGGTTGAATAATATTAAGCGTGATGTTTCTAACCATGTAGCTAAGTGTATGGTGTACCAACAAGTAAAGGTTGAACACTTAATGACCGGTGGCTTAGGCCAAGAGATTATGTTTCCCGAGTGGAGGTGGGAGTTGATTAATATGTATCTTGTTACCAGTCTTCATAGATCCCAGAATCAATGTGATTCTATATGGGCTATTTTTGATAGAATCACCAAGTTTGCCAATTTCTTACTCGTGAGAAATATTTCTCAGCAAAAGACTATGCTAAGTTATTTCTTGTGGAGATCGTAAAGTTGCGAGGTGCTCTGATGTCTATTATCTTGGATCGCAGCCCTCTATTTTCATCCCACTTTTGGAAGTTATTCCAAAGAGGTTTGGGAGCTAAGGTGTGCCTTAGCACCAGTTTCCACCCACAAATAGGTGGTCAAGCGGAGAGAACTATCCAAACTTTAAAGGATATGTTTCAGGCTTGTGTAATATATTATAGTGGTAATTGATATGGCCATTTGAATTTGATTGAGTTCACCTATAATAATCGTTACCACTCTAGCATAGGCATGGCATCTTTTAAGGCATTGTATGGTAGGAGATGTCGATCTACTAATGGGTGGTATGAAGTTAGAGAGGGTATGTTGCTTGATCCTAATTTAGTTCACCAAGCCTTAGAGAAGGTAAAGGTGATTCATGATAGATTGAGACCCACTCAAAGTTGCCAAAAGTCTTATGTGTATATGTGGCGTAGGGACTTAGAGTTCAATGTGGGCGATTCGGTATTCTTGAAAGTGTCTCTCATGAAGGGAGTGATGTAGTTTGGTAAAAAGAAGAAGATTAGCCCTCGGTATATTGGTCCCTACTTGATTGTGAAGATAGTTGGAAATTTTGGCTACGAGTTGGAGTTTTCCCCTAGGATGGACTCTATTCACTCAATTTTCTATGTGTCTATGTTGCATAAATATGTGGGTGATCCTTCGTTTTTTATTCCCTTAGAAGATGTTGGTATCTCGGACTCCTTTTCCTATGACGAGGTCTAAGTGCAGATCTTGGATCAGCAAGTTTTTTGATTACGAATGATAGAAGTTCCTTTGTTTAAGGTTCTATGGAGGAACCAAAAGTACAAGGACGCTACTTGGGAGGCGAAAGAGGTCATGAAGTCCAAGTACCCACATTTATTTTCCATTTTAAAAAATTTTAGCGGAGGTATATGTTGATCTCCATAAATTGATGTACGTCTTTGTTAGGAAATGGATTAAAGTTCCCTATGTATGAATTGAGTTGTATCTTGTTAGGCAAGGGGTTCAAATCCCTAATGTTTTGAAATGATGTGTGACTTGTTTTGATGTGTTTACGTCTCTAATAATTTAAATTGATTCATGTTCTTGATAGACGATGGGGTAAAGTATCCAACTCTTAAACTGCCTTATATCCTTGAAGGTTTATAGGTTGAAGTCCTTAAGTTGTGAAATGAGTAACTATTGGAAAGTAATGGGTTTGAGTGCCAAGACCAATGAAATAAAACTGTAAATTGATGATTTTCATGATATGTGTTGTGTTGTGTTTTAACGTTGTTATGTTCTTGGTATTGATTTTGTTCAAATCTTGGTTGTGATGTGTGGTAATATGTTGACTTGTGTTCATGCTTTCCTTACCTATCATTCGCGGATGAATGATCCTTTATGGGGGGAATGAAATACCCGAGAATGTGGCCGTCAAGATTTTTGGTTGATTGGTAGTGATCATGATATGTGTGTTCTATTGTATCGTTAACGTGTGTTATTTGTGACTTCAGTAAATATTTCTTTGGTGTATGTTGAGGTGTCAACTTGTATAAATACTTTCCTATCAAAGTGGGAGAGAATTAAGACACCTAGACCTTAGACCTTTTGGGAAACAACATCCTTTTTGTGTCTCTGGAGTGGATACAGTTTGGGTTCTTGAGTTGTACCCTTGGTCACAACTCATACCCCTCACCTCCTTCCCTTTTGTATACTAGATAGTTGTTAGGTTAATTTACTATCCTTCATATGACAATGTCAATTCTTTGTCATAACCAATGCATACGAGTCATATGCAACTCAACCGTAAAGAGAGAGGCCTCAAACCAAGTGGATTATTTTGGTTACGGGTGGTCTATAGGAGTTTGGTCATAATTCATACCCCTTGAATACGACTCAAGGGTTCCCTTTCATACCCACAACATTTTTGGTGACCTAGGAGAAGCCAAGCGTATAATTTAAGGTACCACTCATACCCTGGGTCATGATTGCCGTGGGATCCGTATGGGGGAGTCGTATACCTGCTTGTGTGGACTATCATGCTTTTAACCATGGACCTTTTGGTCAATTCCCATACCTAAAACCCTAAAATTTCTCCCTATATATGGCATTGTAGCCTCCTAAGTCTTCATTTTATAATACTCAAACACTCTAAAGGCTCCTTGAAGATAGATTCGAGGCTAGCGTTGGGAGGTCCTCATCTAGTGTCAAGGAAGAGTCAAGATTCGTGTGTGTGTCATCTTGTTTAAGTAATGTATCTCTTCCCATCTTTAATAAATATAAACCCATATATTTCACACTTTAATTAGTAAGTGTACATGGTGGTTTTGAATCAAATGAAAAGGGTTTTACTACCTAACAATGAATAATAATGATTCTTGTTTATTCTTGTATTGATAAATGTGATTGATCGTATATTATATATATGGATGCTTGTGGTATGTTGTTTAACATGAGGGTATTGAGTAACCCTAGTCTTGATGATATCTACATAAGAATGACCTTATTATAAGTATGCACAAAAGGTGTTTTTAAAAATGTCCAAGTGAAATGTCTAGTGAATTGTGGATGATGTGTTAAGCTAGGGCAATGGACCAATAAGTATGAATTTTTTAAAAATGTTATAATAAGAGTATGGTAAGTCATGTAATGTGTGATGATAACCTTGTTGTGCTAAATGACCAATAGGGATTTGAGGTCCTTTAATATGAAAATGAACTTAAATAGTGTATCGAACTACAATGTTGAATGATATTACTGCTAAAATATGAATGTCTTCCGGGGGTCTTGACAACTGTAAATTAATGGTATGAACAATTGAATCAAGGCATTGGCCTATTGAGATGGATGATTAATAAATCCTCCCATCATGGCCACTAGTTCTTGTATAGCGTTGAATTTGATAAATGGCTAAAGTCCCTAAATGTCATATTGAATGTGTGTTGATGCATAGACAAAAGGGTAAAGTCCCAAATGTTATCTAATGATTGTTGTGATGGCTTGAGGTCAAATTCCTTTTCCTTAAGTGATGTCATAAGGTTAAATTTCCTTGCCCCATGATATGACTAGAAGTTAAACTCCCTCGCCCAATGTGAATTCAAGGTAAAGTCCATTGCTTAAGAAGAGCACTTGTTCACGAAGTACCTCGCCTCATGTAGAGGCTTGTGGTAAATTCAAAATATCGCATGTGGCTAGAGTACCTTGCCTACAAAATGGGCATGAGGTTTCAGGCCCTCTCCTAGATTAATGTGAGTGATTAAAGTCCTTTATTTGAATGATGGTATGTATGGCTAAAGTCCTTAGAAAAATGAATGTGTATACATGGGTGATGTTCCTAGTCTAATGATAATATGAATGTGGATAGAGTCCTTGGTGTATTAATCATGATGAATCGATAATAGTGGAATGTTGTAGTCCTCAACTTAACGTCTAATAAATGAATTTTTTGGAATGGTGACGAACCTTGATATCTTGAATAGCATGGACTATATCTGTATGTATGGATAAGTGTATGAATGTGATAGAATGTGATATATCGACTTGATATTGATTGATGATGTTATCTTATCACTTATCCTAGAGTTACATGCTAGCATTCCAACCGTTAACCGTCTATGGATGCTACGTCCCCATGCAATGTAGGCATCGGAGGATCTTCTTCTTTTCTTATACAATGATTAGATGATCAAGCAGTTCGTACATCGACTTGAAGGGGTGAGCTTCCTTACATTCGAAATATATTCACCCCTTAGTCCTTGCCTTTTGGCTTAGTCTATTTAAGACTTCGTTTTTTAATAGTCGGGGGCTTGTCCTGAAAATACATTTATAGACTCCAGATTTGTACAGAGTTATTGTGAACAACTATGAACTTAGGCATGAGTAGTTATTATTACTATGAATCTAATGTTGACTTATGATATTTTTTCCGCGATCTTATCTTTTGTATTGGAGTTCCTTCGACTCCTATGATATGATGAAGTGTTTAGGTTGGATTACGGGGTAACCTCTGAGACATCTGTACCTGAGGTGCAAATATGACATGGTCCAAAGTTTGGGGTGTGTCACTCCCAATACTTCTCATAATCAGAGCGGGACACATATGAGTGATGGGTGGTGGAGGTTTCTCCCAGCCTATAGAGCGAACACAACACAAGCTCCTTAATGAACTAAATATCAACACTAATATCCTCAAGAGGCACGACTATGGATGGTCAACAAAAATCAGTGTCCTCACTTGTCTACTTTCCCAAGTCTATTTTTTCTTCTTGGTTTTGCCTGGTGCTTCCTCACCTCGAATTTTTAGAGGATAGATAAGGGTGCAAGGGTGCACCCAAGTATCTCTAGGGTACTCCTTAACCTTAAATCACTTTCACGACACGGTAATCAAAGAGGGAAAGGGGAGGTGGGTACAGCCATGGTTATTGAAGAATTTCATGTCTAAAAGAACAAGCTGACCAACATTCAAAGGACTGTCATCTTGAATGAAAGGAACCATCCAAGCCTGAAAATATGGAACTTTTGTCATGTGGGGGCAAGGGGAGACTCTTCTACATATGATGTTTAACCAAATACGAGCCCCGACAATGAAGTCATTAAATATATGTTCCTCTTGGTCGCCACCCAAGCGACATCTTTTCCTTGACATAGACTTTCTGCCAACAAACTTCTCGGCTTACGCCCTATTGCTTCAAAATCATCCATGATTGCATTGGGACCATGTAGATGTCATTAATTTGTGTTTCCATAAAGTCCACCTCCTTCCCTCAAATCTTAATAATACCAATTGATGGGTCTGAGAAAGTTACTATGCTAATGTCGCATAGAAATCCCGAACCCACTATTCGTTCTCTTTGTAAGGATTCGGGGAAAAACAAATCCACCCAGTGGACACAAGTCTTTGATGAAATACCGAAAGCTTTTCCATCACTTTCTTCATTCATATTCCACTATCCGGGAAAACCTTTGTTGTCAAAAGATTAACATAGTATACAGTGTGGCACTTAGGGTCCATGAATCGGATATGGTCGTAGTCTTTCATGATATGATCTTAAAAAACATAAGAACAATACAACAACATTAAACATCGACATTTACATGCACAAAATATGCCATGTTGTTCAGTAAAGCACATGAGATGGTTATTTGGTGGTGTTTGGACAAGAATTTGAATTGCAGAATTTTTGGCCCAGGCTGTATTTCAGCCTCAGATGTAGCAATCACAGGCCATAGAGTCGCGATCGTGATCTCGATAACCGCGATAGTGGTATTCAAAACTAGTTCAAGATAGAATTTTCACAGTCCAAAAATCCAAATTCTAAGCCAAAATATGTTCCAAAAGAAGAATTAATACTAAAATAATTGAACACGATTAGTAGATACTCTATTATTCCCTTAGAATTTGAAAACAACTAGCAATGAATTCGTTTGGGAATTTGATCAAGAACATGGTGTTAAACCAACATTTTACTCAATTTCAAACACAAATTGGGTATGTAAAGACTTCCCCACATATGTGAATACCATTTCTAGCAGCTAAAAACCACACAAGTATGATTCAATCAAAGATTTCGCAATAAAAATCCTAATTTTAGGCCTTACCTATAACATGCATTATATGGCCTATTTCAAACAATTAAAGCTTGAATTCAATATGCTTATTGGAGAAAATGATGCAAGGGGAATGCTCAAATGCCTTTGAATGCCCAAATTATACCTAAAAGTATGAACAAATTGGGAGAAGAGTAGAGAAGGGAGTGTGGAGAAAATGGGCATTCGAATTGTCATATAAACTGATTTGATTGTGATCATGGTTAAGGGTCCATGATCGCTCTCAATGGCTTGCAATCGCGATAACTAAGGGAATTTCTACACCTCTATTTCCCTCATTCATCTTATTACTCAATTTTGACACGCTTTTCCCTGTTCAGTTCACTGTGCAAAAATTTCACACTTTCATTTCTCAAACTCATTGAATACACTCTATAGTGCCACAAATGCATGGATTAATCATATGAAAAAATTAAAATCTAATTTATGAAATTAAAAAATTGATATAAGCCACTTTCATGGCATTTGTGGGTTGCCTCCCACATAACAACTTAGTTATTGTCGTGGCACGACATTATCCATCTTTTTCAAGTTGTATCCTCAAGGGATCCCTCATTCACTTCATCTTCTTCTACATCTATAATTGACACCACTTGAAGCTCTATAAGTTATTTCTTCTTTTTTCACACCCGGAAGGACACTTCACCATTATGAACTCTAAACCTCATTTCCCCAAATTGTAAATTGACAATTCCTCTTCCGATGGCAAGGAAAGGTCTACCAAGGATAATAGGCACCTCTTGGTCCATCTCAAAATCTAGCAACAAAAATCTGCCAGAAGGATGAATCTATCCAAATTCACTAACACGTCGAACAACAGACCTATGAATTAATTAATAGATAGGTCCTCCATCAAAAGCCTAATTGACATTGGAGTAGGGGTGATCAAGCCAATCCTCCAATAAATTGAAAAAGGCATGAGATTAATACTCATACTAAGGTCATATAAAGACTTTCCAAACTTATATGTCCCAATAGTGCATGGAATTGTAATGGCCCTGGGGTATTCCTTTTCTTTCTCTATTGGACTACTTATGATAGCGCTACACCCATGAGTGATTTCCATGGTGTCACCTTTAATTCTTATTTGACATTAATTTCTTCATAAGCTTAGCTTACCCCAGAATTTCTTGGATAGCCTCGAGAAACAGGATATTGACAGATAGGTTTTTAAGCTTAGCCACAAATTTCTTGAGCTTGTTACTCTCATTTTTCTTCTTAAGCCTTTGTGGAAATGGAGGAGGTATTTGAATGGTGGGAAATACATCACTTTTTGGATTATCATTCTATACCACCTCTTCATCAATTTCCATCATTTTTTTCATCCCCTTCTTCTTGAGATTTTGGAGCGCCATTTTTTGGCTTAACCACAACCTTTTTCTTCATATTCATGTGTTCAATCTTGGGATATTTTGTCCCACACTTTCTCCCTTAACTTCTCTCAAATTATCCCTAGATACATGCCACTCCTAGTGATTATTGCTAAAACTTGCGCATCATTATTTTCGATTAACAATAGTGTCACTAGTAAGGCCTTCTTTTGGTATAGCATTTAGTTTAAGGGAGATTTGGTCTATTTGAGTTTCCAATTGCTTAATAGAAGCGAAGTGATACACAAGAATTCGGTTGATTTGTTAAAATTTACCTTTTAAATTCATGGACCATCTTGTCCGTTCACTCCACTTTCATCAAAAATTCTTGCCAAGACATCTTTGGTTTTTTATTTGTCAAGGTCAATTGGATTTGCATCTTTGTTCTTTGCCCGGTCATGAGGGGGCACATAACTATCATAATCTCAGTCCTTGTCCCTCTAATCATGGTCAAGATCACGATCCATCGAACCTTGGTTCCCACCTTGCCTTTAATAGGCCGGGCAGGAACCCCTCGAATAATTAGCCAAATACTCAGTCTCCTCATCAAGCTTCTTGGATTTGTCATCATCATAGGCCTTGGATGCCATGGCATTAACTACTTTTGTGGGTGCAACCATCACATGTTTCGTCAAAAGCTCAAAATACATCATTATTTTTTCCAATTTTTCCTTCCTTTCCTTATCTCTTTTCTTTTGTTCTTTATCAACAAAGAAGGTAGTAGGGGGCCCTTTTGGTACCTCAGCATCACGGCTGTACTGCCCTTGGTTTTTCTTTAAAACTTCCTCAAGAAAGTTTGTAGCCTCTTAATAATTAAACTTAACAAGATATCCCTCTACCGTATTGTCTACCACAATTTTGTTGAGCAGATCAAAAACCCGGTAGAAGATTTAGAAAAGCATCTTCTCCAGGACCACGTGGCTGGTACATTGACTGAGTGTTCTCTATTCAATATCCTAAAGTTAATGATATTATCACGCAATTAGAGAATCTTGGATGGTGGGAAATATTGGTAACGGAAATAATGGTAAGTTTATCCCATAAACTAATTGACCTATCTGGGAGAGATCGAAGCCACAATGTTGCATCCCTCATTAGAGAGAATGGGAAGAGGTGCAATCAGATACATCCTTGGGTTCTATGTGCAATATCAAAAAGGTGTACACACTTCTACGTGTTCTTCAAATGCAAGTTGGGATCGTCAAAAGCTCGCGCCCTAAAAAGTTGCTTCATTTGTAGCATATGCAATATGACTCTTGTCACATGAAAGACACTGTTCCTATGAGTACGTGGGATATGCATTGAACTTTAACATCTAATGTCATTGAGTTGCTCCTTGTCATCAAGAGGACCATCGATGGCGCCGAAAATACATATATTCTCACTCATAGTTCTTGGAACACTATGGGAATCACCTAAAAAGAAACAAAAACAACCAAAACAAATAAACACCATTATGGGTATACCGCATGTAAGAATCAACACCGTATAAGTAAAATCTAAATTTCACTCGCCGGAAATAGGGCAGTTTTGATAATGCTCACAAATAGCATTCAAATTGATAAAGGACAGTCATTGTCAATAGCCCAACTTATGTTAATATTAATCTCACAAGGATCAAAATTATATTTCTAGTCCAATGGGTGTTAATAGTTACTAAGATAATACCCGTAATGTATACAAAGTAAAATACACGATTTAAAATAGGGGGTTGGTTTGTAACACAGAATAATCAAAGTTTAATCAAATCAATTAACTAAGGAAACACTTGTGATTTAAAATTCAATATAAGAAGGATCTTGGGAATAGGTCTACCAAAGGGCAAGTTGTGAATGGGAACATGATTATTTTGTGCAAATTCTAGTCATTAATGATGCGGTAGGCTAGGTAAAAAGTATCAGAGGCTAGTTTTTCAACAAAACCTCAAGAATATAATTCGTTGACCCTTTCAAGCACCTAAAATGTGTAAATTTTAAACCCCCTAATACCTTAATTGGGAATTACTATTTCTATGAAGATGACCAAGACATAGTTAAACCTCTACTCACCCTTATTTCTAAGATGTCAAAAGATACCAAATTACATCCATTATTGTCCAATATTGTTTTGGTACCTCTATCCCTCTTTCAAGAATGGTATGGGTTCCAAAAGTTCAACCACATCCCTCTTTCAAGGATGATGTGAGCTTTCAAGAGCTTAGGGTTTTCACCCACAAACCCGTTTTGGGTGTTTGGGGTTTTCACACACAAACCCCAACTAATTCAAACAAGCAATAGTGAATTCTGTCATCAACAAACTAGAATCTACACAAATATATCACAACACACACTTAATTCCACCTTAGTTAAACATAATCCCAAGATAGAGAAATTTAGCTACTTCCTAAAGAGAAATAAATAAAACATAAGGTTCATACAAATTATCCATCCTTAAATTTCACCAAATTCAAAGTATGAAAATTCAAATACAACAGTATCCCAAATTAGGGTTTGTAAACTTCAAACTCAATTGCTCCCAAAAAGTCTAGAATACCAAAATAATAAACTAATTTAGCCTCTTAAGGGAATTGGGCTCGACTGCATAAAATTTCAAAACTACCCCTAGGTATATCCTGCATTGCTGCGATAGCTAAAGATTTTATACGACCGCGTTAAGAATACCGCGATCACGGTCCTTTGACCTAGCTTGACTGGCTGTGATCCCGGCCCTCAAACTACGATTGTGGTAACTGAGGCTAATTTTCTACATTAGGTCTTCTAACTACACTTATATTCTCCTTTATGATCCTTTTCAGCTCAAATCCATATCTTTCCTTCTCTTCACTTATATGCCAGAAAAATGTGGAAATTAATGCATTAAACCAAAAATTTGTCTCATTCATCAGTTTAAATCATAGTAGTGTGCATAATTATTGAGTAAAAATGAGTGATAAATACACCACTCATTAATAATCTATCAAGTAAAGTAGTAAACCTTATGCTAAATGGTTATTAACCTCAACTATGTCTAACATGTTAGAATTTAGAAACCTAGGGTAATAGGATTCTAAAAGAATAATAAATAATTCATCTTATGGGTCAATTCACCCTTATAATCCCTATAATCATAGTTTAAGAAAGATCATGATGCTCTACTAAAAAATCACATCCTAACATCCTTATCTAACATGAAACATATATAATACATTATCTAATGAAGAAGAGAAGACAGAAGACTAATTCGATGCCAAACTACGATCTTTGAATGATCACAACTCGTTTGACTTTGCTCTACAGCCCTAAATATTGCCACTCTATCAAAATAGTAATCTAATCATCATAAGGAGTCGAATGATACCCATATTACTATACTGTGGAGCGAGTTAAAAGTCGAGTCAAGAATGGATCTGTGGAGCCCACAAATGGAATCCAAAATTGAATTCATCACGTGGTCCCATGAAGTACAAGGAATGTATTCTCAAAGGTTGAGCATAAATGGAGCAAAAATAGGGTCTCAAATCAACCCTTAAAGTTTAGGAATTTCAATCCAAAATCTACGAATTCACCATGAATTAGGATGAAAATTAATGGGAAATGACCAAGGAGTATTAGGCTTTTTACCTTAGCTTCAATGGATGATTTCCCTGTTTTTCCTCTCTTTGAGCTCTCCACTTGGTGTGAATATAGTTGAAAAATGGTGGAGAAACTAGTGGAGAAAAGGAATAAAAAAGTCCATTGGTGACATTAAAACGGACCTCTGTGCTCTAAAGTGCCTACCGCTAATACGACATCTCAACCATTTTAGCAGTCTGGTAATAGTTACGGGTGCCGCTAATGTGGTCCTAATGAAACTAAAGTAGTACTTGCTTTAGCAAGCATGGATCGCTAAAGTGGACCGTATACAGGTCCACTAAAGCAATCTATGGGCATTAAAGTGGATCTATTAGTTACCACGACCAAATTTTTACCTAGTCAAAATAGACTTCGACTAGTTGCTTGGGATTTGTTCGGAACCCGTGCGCGCAAAAAAATATGCTATCATACCATAGTTCCATTTTTTACATAATTTTTCTAGTAGCCTAAAACGAGTTCAGAAGCCTTGGGACCTGATCCAAGGGTCCCTTAGCCTAAAATAAATGATTCAAAGATGATGTTACTGTTTAAATTCTCATCTTAGGTCATCTACTAGGATATTTGGTCCGAGACAAAATTCTAAACAACAAAAGCTCCAATACCCATTTATTCATTAATGCAATGAAATGGGTTCATAAATAAGTTGAATTGTGAAAATATTCATTTTCAAAACTAAATTTACAAAATGGTTAAGGTTAATGCTATTACCAAGCCAAAACTCATCAATTTGGAGAAACTCATGTTCCCATTCCAATTTCCAAAAAAATGCACCCATTCAGTCCAAAACCATAAATTTAAAACATGGGAAAAGTAATTCAAGTAATATAATTCAAAACAACTCAACCAAATTTAAAACCCATCAATTTAAACCGTATAGATAAGGAGTAAATAAATGACACAATATAAAATTTAAGTTAGGGAGTGAGATTCATGCCTTAAATACAAAAGAAATTTAAGAAAATTCAAAGTTTGGAGCCTAGGCTAATGATTTCTTGAAAAAATCCTTGAGCTTTCTTTGTTTAGGTGGTAGAGAAAATAATAAAAGTGTTTTATCTTTAAAATCATAGTGTAAAAGTTCACTTTTATGTTTATAGGTCATAGAAAGGGTGAAAAGTACTACACCACTCACCCCAAGTGAAAAAAACTAGGCGATTTTGACACAGCAGCTTGGCATGCCAATATAACAGAGGCTAGCCTCCATGCCAAGCTTTTAGCATGGAACTCCAGTGGCGTGGCATGCCACTATTGTAGAGGCACACTTCCTTGATGTTGCAAAATAGCCCCAAACCCCTTCTGAAAACTGTAAAAATTTCCTAAAACAACCTTTTAACACCCCTTAACAAAAATTAAGTTAAAATTTAATATTACGACCTGGGAAGATCAAAAATAAAATTGTCAAATTTTAAGGGTGATATCATAATTATACTACAAATTATCTCAGTCTATGAAGAAAGTAAACCTAGCCTAACTGGATGTCGAAGAAGAGAACAAAGAATCCGCTAAACCACAAATTTACCCTTCTGAGAAGCTTCCACATGGTGCCATGCTCTAATAATCATTATCTACTCATCAAAAATTGATATCCATATTTCACTATTGTGCTATGGGTCAAAAATTGCATAAAAAATCCATGAGGGGCCCATTTGCGGAATTTTACTTACTAATCAAACATAATGTCTCATTATAATCAAGAAATATTTACACTCATAAATAGGTGAATTTCAAGCTCTAATGGTGCTACATTTAAGCCACTAAGTATTTAGAATTTTAGAAAAAGATGGAGAACTAAACCAAGAAATTGATGGTAAATTATAGAAATTCGAAGAACAAATGGATAAATTAACTGAACCAAAGCTTCAACATTAACTGTAAATGAATTACCTAAGTTTTCTCTCTATTTTGTGTTCAACAATATTAAAATGGAAGAACAATTGGGAAAATCGGGTTAAGTGTGGTTTATATACCCTTCCCTTGTACTCGGGTACCACTTAAGTGACCTAGTGTCACTTTAGTGGCACATCATGACTACATAGGTACTGCTTAAGTGGTTCTTTTTCCGCTTAAGCAGCCATCACTAAAGTGGTAAGGTTGCCGCTTAAGTGATGCCTCACTAGGCCATCCTCACCACTTAAGTGGTCGTGTGAGAGCTTTAGTGGGCCTCCGCTTAAGTAACCAAAATGGACGCTTAAATGGTGCACAAAATGAGTGCAATAACTAAAGTTAATTATCAATTGGAACTTCCACCAATCCCTCGGGATTCATTCAGAATCTTGTACATGAACTAACTATGGTACCCTATCAATTCGATGTTCCTAACTTAATGGCATAGCTAAAATTTCCATCCTAGGATATTTTTGATGAAAACTAGGTCCCAACACATTTGCCATTTTTCTTAAATTTAGACCAATAGCCCAAAATGAGTCCGAAATCCACGAGACCCAAGTCAAGGGTCCACCCAACCTAAATTCAAGATTCTGGAGATTTTGGAACTGTCAAAATTTGTATACGAGGTTGTTTAATTTATTTCTTTTGCCTGGAAGCAAATTTAAACTAGTGAATGCTTCAATATAGGAAATTGGCTCTAAAACCAAATGAAATACCTGATAATCAAACTATCGATTCCTACAAGCCATATATGTCTTGGGGCAGCTATAGGAAATCTCTAAATAGTGAAAATGAGTGGAAAGACAAACAATAACCTTAAGGGTCATTACAATTTCCATTACTAAAAAACTTTAGTCAGTGAAAGTAAGGGATTAAGATGTAATGAAGCCAAAAATAGGTGAGGATGCTAGATCCGCATCTCACTCTTAATCTCCTAAGTATCCTCCTCTATTAGATAGTGCCTCCACTAAACCTTAATTATTAGAATCTCTCTTGTGCACAACAACCTTATATCACTGGCCAAGATAAGCACATGCTCCTCCACAAAGGTCAATCACTTATCAAATTAAATCAAGTCCTATCTAAGCACATGATATACTTTACGAATGTATCACTATAATACAGAAACATAGAAAATAGAGTGATCAAAAACAAAATATAGAGCTAAGGCTAATGAATAATACACCTTACTAACTATGCAAGGAATATCAAAGGTTCTAATATATGTAGGGATGAGTTTTCCTTTTGTCCCAAGTCTCATCGCACCCTTAATAGGTGATACACAGAAAAATACCTGGTCACCAACTCAAAATATCAAGGAACAAATTCTACCATCCAGACAATCCTTCTGTTGTCTACTCTGAGCTACCCTCAACCTATCCTAAATCACCTTGACTCTATCCAAAGACTTTTCAAGCAAGTTAGTACCATGATATCTAATCTCAAAAGTATCAAACCAACCAAAAATAGAATGAAATTTCTTAGCATTCAAAGCCTCAAAAGGAACCATCTCAATACTCAAATGGTAACTATTATCATATGCGAACTCTGTAAAAACTAAGTATTGCTCCCATCAATATCTAAAATCCATATCACGTGAGTATATCCTCAAGAACCTAAATAGTGTACTCTAATAGCCCATCGGTCTAAGGATAGAAGGTTGTACTAATATCCATCTAAGTACCCTGCTCCTCCTAAAAAGGTCTCCAAAATATTGAAGTGAACAGTGAATCTCGATCTAAAATGATAGATATGGGAACACAATGCAAATGGAGTATCTCACTTATATAGATATAGGCTAACCTCTTCGTGCTGAAGGATATCTGAATAGCAATGAAAAATGCTGACTAGGTCAACTAATCCACAACGACCCAAATACCATCAAAACCATGTAATGTATAAGGCAAATCAATAACAAAGTCCATGGTAATCTGCCCCCACTTTCACTAGGTAATAGGAAACTTTTTAATCAAGACACAAGTCTCTGATGCTCGGTCTTCACCTACTGACAACATATGAAATGAATATACAAAGTTTGTTATATCTCTCTTTACACTATTTCACCAATAATGCTTCCTCAATTCTCTTTACATCTTGGTTGTACCCGGGTGAATAGAATATCTAATGGATCAAGTCATCAACCCTCAAAATATAGATATTATTGTTAAATTTTAAACCATCCTTAGAATCTATGCTAGCCCTCTTAGAGTAATCACTCATTACCTTATCACGGATGATGCAAAGTCTCTTATCCTCATACTGATGACTATGGATCTTCTCAAATAGTAAAGACCCCACCTTACAATTATCAAGAATACTCCTAGGTCTAAATATCAAGTAACATGATAACACCCACACTATACCTTAATTTGAAGATTATGTGGCTGCGTCAAGTACAGTAATCCAACAAATGTTGGGGTCTAATCCTAAGTGAATACATGCAATTACGGATCTCACCTATTATAATTTAATGGGAAAAATAGGAAAAGTAAATAGGGGGATTGTATTTTCAATATCAAAAAAGTAGATAGTATCAACTTTAGTTCTAATTAGTCATCAATAAATACTAGGATTATATTCCCTATGGCTTCTCAACTCTGTATGACTATTGTGATTTATTGAACAAACCCAATAAATTATATGTAAAATCCGATAAGTTATGTACACCCAAATGTCTTTTTAACTAACTGACAAATTTCACCCTTTACCTTTTAAGTGTCAGGATGTCACCTTACTAACCCTTATCCTAGATCCCATCTAACTATTACATTTGGAGTCTCTAGTTATTAGGTGACATATTACCATCTTACTTAGATAATTCCTAGTAGCATAGATCGATAGTTAAACTTAAAATTACTATTGTTATATTTTTTTCTTGTCACTACTCCTCTTTTGGAGTAAGTAGCAATAATCTAGGTAGGATCCTAACATTTGCAATCACTAAGATTGCTATTCAATGAATATAATACAATACATGCATGGGTGTTGATTTAAAACAATGTAGCACTTCCCTTAGTGAATCCACCAAGGTTTCCACAACCCTAGCTAAGGGTTTTTAGCCTCTCATACTTGTAAAGTAATCAATAATGTTCATAATTGAAAGCATAAGATTTAGTCACAATAATCACAACTTAAAACCCAAAACTTCAACTAAATTAATCAACTAAAATTGACACAAGATAATTCCAAGACTAAGATCGGATCGCAGAATCAAAATATATTTGTATCAACATTGCACAAACTATACTAAAAAATACATAAAGAATATTCATAGTACATGAGAAAACCCTAAAAATCAATGCTCGATCAAAAAATGACAAAAAAGGTTGGTGGCCACTTACCTATATCCCTATGTATTTTTCCAGTGGGAGTATGTACCGCATGTTCTCTACATGTAGACTAATGTAAGTACAAAAAAATCCTTCATTATTCATTCTTGGGATTTTGAACTTCTGGTACTTACCTTACCCATATATAGTTCGCATGTAGACATAGGTGTGTGCCAAGAGTTTTTCATCCTCTTTTTGACTCGTTGGATCTTCAATTTCATTACTTACCTTAGTCACATATGGAACACAAGTGTTATATCCACATATAGACATAAGTAAGTCCAAGTCATTCTACTTCTTTTAACCATTCTTTCAAACTTCAAGTTTCAGCACATGCTTTGGTCATGTACATTCGGTAAGTGCTACAAAAGACAAAAAAATGATCAAGTTAGTAGCCAAAAACTCCATTTTCATATTTTGCATAAACTTAGAATCCAAAACCTAGTTTTCTACAAAACATACTCAGAACATATTATATCTAGCAAAGCAACCTATAAAACTTGTATATTTTTATTCTTTATTGCATTGAAAGTGATATATTTCAATTGCATATCAACACCCTCAATTTAGAAATTTTGATTTTCCTCAAGCAACACAACAAAACAAAACATGATGCTTAACTAGGAGAATCTAAGATATCCAAGGTAATCAATAAATACATTATGTTTAAGTCAAAACACTATCTCCTATTTCAACTTTTCAAAACTAATTGTTTATAAACATAAAGCAAAGAAATATGAAATAATTGTATCAAGGTATGACATTACATTATCAATATATAATCATACATGTTTATACAAGTTACACACCCAAAATAAGTAAGCATCTAGTAATATGACTCATGTTCCCCCCAATAAAGAAGTCACACTCACTTATATGAAACAATGCATGTCAATGCAAGGATAGACAAGAGACACAGAATTAAAAAAGAAGTTCTAATCAATGTGCATCAAATACCATAGACTTGCCCTTATTTTCTTTCCCTCAGTTTTTGTACATTTAATTAGGATCACTATAAGACTTTATTTATATAGTAATGTAGGATTTGGAGGATGGTATGGTTCAAATATCTATCAAGTAACTAAGACTCCTTTTCACTGCACTAACTTTGGTGTCCACTCATTAACCATCTTTCTTTTTATTCCTCCCTTATTTCTCCCTTTTTGTTCATTATTGTGCATTTAGGTTAGGTGTGGTATTTTATTCTTTATTTTTCACTTTTCCTAAATTTTTCTTTGTCTTTGGTCATTGTACCCTTCTCAAATAGGAGTACTGCTGATGACTCTTTATGATCTGCAACCTCAGACGAATCTTGGGACCCTTTCTCAGTCTGGGGGTCGTTCTCTATTCCCTATAAAACTAGCTCAGAATCTGCCTCATTCTCATTATTATTATTACTCGATGAAGGAGAGTGTGGAGGTGATCTCTACAATGACTTCATTCCCAGTCAAGCTAGAGCAACCTGGGAAACTTGAAAAACCTGAATAGCCTCAGTCTGAGACCTAGGATACGTAAAGTTTATTCTTCTTCCCCACTATGATTGAGTAGTTAACGAATGTCCCATAGTCCCCAAAATAATAGTCTCGGGTGCTTGGTACATCTATTCTATAGTCACTCTATGTGTTACCTCAACCGAAACTACTCTAAATTATATAATAGGGTGCTCCTCAATTGTGCAACTGGTCTCGAGGGACTCATCCTATCTCTTCTATCTATCAACCTTCTTATTTGAAGCTTTAGGTTTCATTTGTACCTAAAAAACCAAGTGTTAAATTCAACACTTATGAGCGAATGCAAAAGTTGAAGGAAAACTTAAAATTTTCCTCAAGTTTTATACCCCTATAACTTATTCGCAATATCAACAAGTCCAATGTACACACATATACAATGAATCATAAATTTTTAAGTAAAAAATAGCATGCCCAACTTTGTTTACTCCTCTACTAGTTAAAGTTCAACTTACATTTAAGACCTAATATTAGAATTCAATTAAAAATAAATCCCCACATCAATATTTTAGGCTACTATAAGGCTCTTACACAAAATCATGATTGTTTCTTTATATTTTGCATTAAAATAAACACATTAATTTGTTTGTTCCATATTAAAATCAATATAATACTCTCAAGAGCTGAGAAAGTTACCTGTTCTTTTAAAATTAAGAAGTAAACTATGAAGAAATAAATTAAAACACAAGATTGAGCTTGTATTTAGTGTGGTAAGAGAATTTCATACCCCAAATAAGTTTCAAGTTAGGCTTTTTTCAATGTTTGGGATAAGTTTATACTTTGAGAGGGATGCTTGAATTTAATGAGAAAAAAAATGAGATTTTGAGGATTTGAATGGGTTAAAATAGGTCAAATTATGTTTATCTATCAACGAGGGTGGAATTAGGTCTTGTTAAAGAATTGGTGGGACAAAAGTTTTAATTAAAATTCAGTCCCACAACTAGGCCACTTGCGGCTATCACATGCAGGCCGCATGTAGTACATGCAGTCCGTATGTTCTGAGACCAGGTAGGCCTGGATTTTTTGCCTAATTTTCTACTTTATGGACTTTGCATTTTGATTTACATCCAACTACTTATTCTTTTGTAACATGATTTAATGGCTCTGAAAGCATAAATATGTGTCAAAGTTCAGAACTTTCCATTATTATCCTCAAAATTTTATCTTTTCAAGTATCTCACAACATTACTTGGGTGAAGTGGGACTTCTAATTTAATGAGTTGGTCACAAAGTCCCCTTACATGAAAATTATGAATTTAGCAATCGTACAGTATTATGTGTAAGTCCATCAGTTATAAACCTACAAAGGAAAAACAAAAACAAGTGAACACTAAAATAATAGGTTGCCTTATGTCCAATGCTTGATTTAACTTTGTTGCATGGCATGGCTATACTGGTTACACAAACTTCACCAACAATCCTATGGGTTGCGTCCTATGCATTGCTTGATTTAACATTGCGGAATGGTGAGGGTACCTTTATTACTTAGAATTCATCAAGATACCTATATGAATACCCTCCTAGATCATCATTATAAGTATTGCTGACACCATCCTGATGTTGGCTGGCTACTTTATTTTTAATAGGATTCTTAAAGTCACCTCCTCTCCACTGACTTTAAACTTCTGATCCTCCTTCTATATATCAACCATTACTTTACGTATGGTCATAAATTGTCTTCCTAATATGATGGGCATATCTGCATAAACCTCACTATCCATAATGACAAAGTTAGCTATAAAGATGATGTTATCGAATCTCACAATCACATCAAAAGAAATTCCCTCACAAGTCTCTTCATAGGGTGGTCAACCATCAACAGTTGTATCACAGTCAGTTCAGGAAGGCTCATGCCTAATTTCTTTAATACAGCCAGTGACATCAAATTTATATTGGCTCCTAAGGCACACAAGGCTCTGGCAAATCAGGATGTCCCAATAGTTCATGGTATAGTGAATTTTATAGGATCACCCTTTTACTAGGTATAGACTTATTCATGAATACAATACAGCGGTGCAATCTATCAACATACTTAATTGTAGCCCCTTTCTTCTATGTAACCAATTGCTTTATAAACTCAGCATATAAAGGTATTTTCTCTAATGACTCCCAAAGAGAGACTTTTAATCTCAAATCTTTCAGTATCTCAATAAATCTCTTTAACTTTATTTTCTCTCCCTTCTGCTTCAGTCTCATAGGAATAAGTGGGGGTGGTCTTGGAATTTATCTTATTTTTGGCTCAATAGCCGGACCCTTACCTTTATCCTCACTAACTTTACCATTTTCACTTATTTCCCTTTTCTAATTCTAGAATAGGCGTCTCATCAATATAAACATCATCATGCCTTAGTGCTTCTGTAGTAAGTAATTGTGGATTTATAATAGGTATACCACTTTTTGCAGTAATAGAAAGAACATGACCTCATATTTCTGATTTTGAACTGTGTTGCTTAGAAGGGTACCTGGTTGCCTCTGGTTTAGTGTTGCTGATATCTGCCCAAACTAGTGTTACACCTTCTTGATAGTAGTATATGATATTCAACCTTTTGGGTCAAACCTAAAATGTCATCCTTGATCTCTTTAAGGTTGTTCTCTTAGTTTTCTTGACACTTTACCACCTTAGTCAGCATATCTCCCATTCTTGATTCTATATCTAGTATGCAAAGTAAAATGTACTCGTATCCCTTTTATTTGTACTTATCCTTGTTTATCTCATCACTATATTTCTCCCTACTATGGTCTCTATATCTTTCATAATAGTTCTGACCTTGGTTTCCATGCCTTAGGCGCAGAAACCCTCTTACTAACGATTGAGATACTTTGCTTTCTTCTCTAACTATGACACAAAAGCTTTGGAAGGTGAACCTTGTGCTCCTACTATTTTCACTTTTTCAAAACTTGTAGCTATAAACCGTTTTGCTAGTAACCCATGATCAGTTCTCAGTAGCACAATTTCTGGTGCTACTGAATCATTATCTACTTTTTGGTCACAGGAAGCACCACTAGCATACATTTTAAATACCCTCTCAGTCTCCCAATTTTTCCACCCTTGATTAGTAAGTGAGATTTGGTCTTGGATATCAGAACTACCTCCCAACATAGTCTCATAAAAGCTCCTCCAGAGATGGTGTCTGTCATGGCTTTGAAATTAATGGTCAAGGCTCTGTAGAATATCTTGAATAGTCTAGTCCCTGAAATCTGATGGTTGGGCACTATACTTTTCTTCATATTAAACTTGAACCAAGTCTGGTACATAGATTCTTACTCCAACTCCCTAAAATTATGCATATCATCCTTAATCTGCAACATCTTGTGTGGGGAAAAGAATTAATTCAAGAGTTGTTTGCGTAGCTCATTGCATGTAGTGATAGATTCTCATGGAATTACCCCTAACCATAATGATCCTTCTCCTGGAAGTGAGAAGGGGAACAACCTCAGTCTAAGCTCCTCCTAATTTACCCCTAGATTTAAGTACGAACTGTAGATACCAATGAAATTTTCAAGGTGCATGTGTGCATCATTTTTAGGCAAATCTGCAAGTACACCTTTTAAATTTAAGATCTAAATCATTACGATCATTATGTCAAACTTAATGTCTGGTAGTGAAGCATGAGAAATAATAGATCTAGTCACTATCGTCTTAATGTACCCTAAATCCTCATTATCATCCTCATATGGCTGCAAACATTAGTAAGCTGATGTCACTTGAGCATGACCACCTCTAACTCTATTTTGATTAACACTAAGTATTGCTTGGTGGTTTGCTTCCTGCCTCTGCCCAGCTAACTGTGCCTCCTAAGCTATACACTTAGTATTTTTTCCCTCCTCTAATTAGCAACTTAAGCTAACAACACCTTGGCTTGCTGGTTAATAATGTCTTGAACTCCGTCAGGAGGAGGGGGAGGAACCTGATGTGCATCATCACAAATCCCTTTAGGAATATCATCTCTTTTCAACTCTATCATCCAACGTGGTGTTTGTAGGATCCTCTCTAGATTTGGATTCAATGGGAGTAAGGAATTTCTTATACTCTGTTTGCTAGGCATACACCGGTGTATACCCAACGAAGAATAAAAACAAATATACCCGAAAACTATAACAACTTTAATTCATAACTCAACACCATAGTCCCGATAACGATGCTAAATTTTTATAATGCCCAAACTACACCTTAAATTTTAATATTATGTAGTCGCTATCAAAGATAGTAACCTAAAATATTTGGGATATAATCCCAAGGGAATTCATGGAATTGTGGATCTCAGCTGATGTAATTTAACAAGAAAAAATAGAAAAGAAAATAGGGGGATTGTATTTTCAATATCAAACATGTAGCTAGTATCAACTTGTGTTATAATCAGCTATCGATGAACAATAGGATTGTGTCCCAATTGCTTGTCAACACCGTAGGATTATCGTTCTTTGTTTAACCAACCCGATACTTTACATTCAAAATCTTATAAGTTATGTACCACCAACCGTCTTTTGGACTGGCTGCCAAATTTAACCATTTACCTTTAGAGTCTTAGGATGTCTCCTTACTAACCCTTATCCTAGATTCCAATTAACTACTACCTTTTGAGTCTCTAGTTATTAGATGTTAACTAATCATCTTAATTAGATAATACCTAGTAGAGTGGAACGATAGTTAAACTTCAAATTACTGTTATAATTATATTTTAGTAGTCACTAATCCTCTTTTGGAGTAAGTAGAAATAATCTAGGAGGGATCCCAACATTCACAACCGCTAAGATAGCTAATAAATGGTAGATACTACAATACATGCATGGGTATTGGTTTCGAACAACATAACACCTCCCCTACTTCGTCAATCTGCTTGGGTTTCCACAACCTTAGCTATGGGCTTTTAGCCTCTCATGCTTTTGAAGTAATCTACAACGTTCATAATAGAAACCATAAGATGTAATCACAATAATGACAAGTGAAAATGCAAAACTTCAACTAAATTAATCAACCAAAATTAATAAAAGAGAATTCCAAGACCAAGGTTGGATCTAGGAATCAAAAAAAGTTTTTAAGTATAAAGAGTGTGTAAGCTCTACTAAAAAACACATATAGGGTATTTATAGTACATGAAGAAAACTTAAAATCAAATCCCAAAAAACAAGGGACAAAAAGGGTGGGTTGTCCTTTACCTATCAATTCTTGGGATTTTGGACTTTTTGTACTTACCTTAGACATATACAGTCTGTATGTGTAACATGTAGGCAAGTGCCAAAAGTTCATCTTCATCTCTTCACTCCTTGGATCTTCAATTTAGGTACTTACCTTAGGCATATTGTAATACCTTGCACTTTCCTAAGCTAGAAAACGAACCATTGTTCATATATGTCAAAACCCCAATTTTGTATGCCATATTTGGCCACTTAAATTACCAAGAGTACCCTAGTTATAATAGAGCTTATGATGTGTTAAGTGTGGTTATAGGAGTCACTTAAGGTAGTACAAGCTAGGAGTTTCGAAATCCATCAAGTTTTTGTGTTTGAATTTACAAGGGTCATGTTTGAATGAGAATAACTTGATAAATATGTGGTATTTCTGTATATTTATACCCACAAAATTATAGAGAATCAAATTAACTTTCCAACGATACCAATTTCACTAAAATCCAACATCCAAGCTAGGAGTTATGGCTTTGCGAAGTAGAGTGCGTGGCCTAACTAATCGCACATGGCCACTGGAAAGCATATGTGATAGCATATGCGGTGCCTATGTAAATATAGTCGATATCATATGTGGCGCCCATGTAAATATAAGAGATATCATATGCGGTGCCTATGTAAATATAGGCGATATCATATGCGGCGCCTATGTAAATATATGTGATATCATATGCGGCGCATATCTTATGGTTTCAAGTGACTTAAACACTCTATTTTTGGGTTATTTTAAGGGCAATTAAGTCTTTTGGCACTCCTTACACACCCCTAAACTTAACCTTATGAATTTAATAGATTCTAAACACATCATAACCCTATTATCAGTCTAAGTTCATCATCCAAGAGCACTAAAAGAGAAAAACAACTAGGGTTACACAATCAACATTGAGGGTTCATTCTTTCAATGAATCCGTTACCATAAAGGTATGTGGCGTTATGAACAAGAACACCCTTTCATTCTTGTGCCCAAAGTTTGCATTATTTTACAGAGATACATTATTTTTACATGTTTTATCATGAATTTGAGGTTATAAATCTTATCCTATGTTGTTGTTCAAGATACTATGGTTATTTTGAATTTTTAGTAAGTAAACTCCATGAGTTTGAGATTATTGTTATGATTAAAGGCTGAAATTTTTTAGATTTCTGTATAAATTATGCATGCTTGTGATATAAAGCATAAATGTTGAAATATTTAGATTATGTATCGCTGTAAGGGTCATTAACTCACATTGAGATTATTGTTTTGAGAATTGATGTTCTACATGTACCCATGTATAGACTATTTTTGATAAAGTTTAGAAAGATTTGACCTTTTTGTCACAACAAAGTTAAAATCCACTTTATGAAACGAGTTACGGATTTTATCTTTTATTTAATTTAAGAAATATGAGATTACCCTTAAAGTGAATTTTTCTTGAGATTTTTAAGCATAGTATTGGGAATAGTATTTAGCACTGAGTTAGGTATGTTACTACGGTTTCATACCCCAGAACTACGTGCCACCGTAGGTTGAGACATTGACTTCCACTATATGTGAAAAATTGAGATAGTAATCACTGAGATGAGATTGTTCTACACCGATGGAAAGGGTAGGACAACCCTAACCTTCGGGGGCAAGTTGTGGGACATCATGGGTGCTCACCTGGTTTATATGTAGGTTAGAAGAACCTCCCAAAGAGTCATCCCTCATTTTTAGATTAATTTTACTGATTTAAAAGAGATTTGAAATGCAGATTTATGATGTATTCAATATTCCAGATTTCAATAAGATTGCTTGATGAGAGAATAAGAAAAGAATCTTGATATTTGGATTAAGTGTAATGGCTCATGATATCCAGATTGGCATGTTTTACCATTCATTGTGTATGGTTCCAGATTTTAGATTTCTTTCAAGCGTTTTGAGCCATTTACAAATGTCGTGGATGATTTGGGAAGAAAACTTATGACATGATCATTAAATATATATATATATATATATATATATATATGCATATAAATATGTTTATTTCATGCACCCCCATGTACTAGGTACATATTCAATGGTACTGACCCACATGTTCGCATGTGGGCTACATTTTCCCTATAATGTAGGTTCAGGTGCACATTCCCAGGTTTGACCGTGATTATCCGAGCATGTTGATCCACATCATCTGCAGTGGGGAGTCCTCATGGTTCGAGGACTAGTTATTCATATTTCCTCATTTACTTTGACTTATTTAGTTTATTTCCTGAGTTCGGGTCAGTTAGGGTTTGTCCCAATAGCTCATGGATATACAGTTTAGTAGAGGCTTGTCAGACTAGATGGATAGATTAATCAGATTTGTCAGAGATGTCGTATTTTGTTACTTTTCTTATTTCTTTCGTATTGCAGTATGATATCATGGAGGTTGTTTAGATGTTTTTGATTATGATGACTTTGATTATAAGTGTTGAATGGTAGAAAAATGGCTAAAAGGGTTAGCTTAGGGCTACTTGTATCGTTAAGCACCGTGTGATGCCTCGGGCCCATTTTATGGGTGTCACACATATACAGACCACAAGTTCTATATGTGGTCCACATGTCAAGATAGGTAAGTGTCAGGCCTTCCAATTCTTGCAACCAAGCTTCTAAACATCAAATTTTAGCAGAAGCATTGGTCACGTACATTCGATAAATGTTACAAATTCCTAAAAATGATCAAGTAGCTAAAAATCCCATTTTTCATATTTTTCTTGAACTTCACATTCAAAAGCTAGTTTCCTACAAAGAATAACCAAAACACATCATATCAAACAAAAAAACCTATGAAATTTGCATATTTTCATTGTTTAAGTATTGAAAGTTCTATATTGCTATAACAGATCATCTCTCTATAAAGTTGGCTAAGGAGTAAATGGCCCATGACAATGGCCTCAGAGAAACTAAAATACAAGCTAAGCTACACATACTCACTGATTTCTAAGTCTAGGCATCCGTTACCATGTTTTTCTTTCTGGATGATACAACATAGAGATGTCAAAATACTTAAGCAATTCCATCCATCTATGTTGTCAAGTATTAAACTTTCTTTAACTCATAAGATATTGAAAACTATGATGATTAGAAAATATCTCACAATGCACTCTGTCAATATAATGTCTCCAAATCTAAATTACAAAAACTTCCACTAAAAACTCCAAATCATGAGTGGGATAGTTGCACTTGTTCACCTTCTGCTACCTCGACACATAAGTAATAACTCAACCCTATTGCATAATACACAACATAAACCAACACCTGAAGCATCAAGATACACAATGAATCTGATGTGTTTACAATTGCTAACACATTTAAGATGTTTAACCAAGAATAATTGTTAAGTATTAAGAAACTTTAATCGTTTTTGATTTGTTTATGTCTTATTTTATAGTTTAAGATAATGGATAGAGAACCAACAAGAATGGAAGTAAAGAGGTTAAAATATAGAGGAATCTATAGAGAAATATGGCTGATAACATCTGTGAGAAGTCGTCAGCCCTGTGATAGGCTATCACAGTTGTCATCAGACTTAAGCATGAGTTGAAGCCTATGATGACATCTGGTGATATGAAGTTAAAAGTGTGATACGCCATCATGAATGTTGTCATCCTTAAAAAGAGAATGGGAGTTGAAGACATTTTTGTGATGACGTTTATGATAATCCGTCAAGTTGGTGATAAGGCATCAACTTCATCGTCAGCCTTAGATATTAGAAGCCAAAAGAACAGAGGAGCTGACGACATACGTAATAAGCCGTCAGACTCCTAATAAGCTGTCACAAATGTTGTTGTCTATTCTGAGAAAAAATTACAACTTTATTTTTATTTTCTATTTAGGATTAACTATAAAAAACATTATTTAGGGTTATTCTATGGGTTGGTAATTGAGTTTTAAGAGACGTAATTTAAAATTTTCTCTCTCGAGTTTCTTGGCTTGAAAAAGAAAATACTTTGAATAGATTATTATCATTATTTTGGTATTTCCATTGTAATTTAATCTAAGAATCTCTAGTTTCTATTCTTCTTGTGGTAGTTTATCTTGCAAATCATGAATTCAACTAGTTGCTTCGATCATTACATCATGTATGCCTAAATTCCTTTAACCCGAATTATGGGATCTAGTGATGATGTGCTAAACTATCAAGATTTAAAAGGTGTTAGGATTTCTTGATAATTCTGAGATTTTAATTAACATCTGTTAGTTGCAAACAGTAGACAAACCTACTTTGATATGCTTGAGAAAGAAATTCTATACAGTAGGAAGTGAATTATCAATAGGGACTCGAAAATACTTCATTTAATAATTAGTGTTGTAGCAAGGTTGATTAGCTTGAGGTAAAATCTGGGTAGCGAATAGTGATTCCCTAAGTCTGAGAGGATTAGGAAATTAGAATCTTAAATAGGTTGAGAGATATTTGAGCATATCATCAATAAAGATAGCTTGTTATCCTAACCACTGTGAGAATCTTGTGTCACCTTTAGCATCTGTCATGTACCGTATACCCTAGTGAACATAATTCTGGTTAATTCATAAAATCTCAATTACAAACATCAAAATTAAAGTGTTAAACAAACAACTTGTTAAACCTAAACCCCCATTTTATCTTTTCATATCATTGTTTGAATTTAATATTGTATCTTTAGTTTCAAACTTGTTTAATCGCCACTAACATTGTTCCCTGTGGATTCAACCCTGACTCCAAATTTGGGTAAATATATTGATGACGATCGCCTTGCACTAAATTGAAGTGTAAGTTGAGAATTATGAAAAATGGTGCCGTTGCCGGGCAAAAATTTAGCGTATTAAGTTGGTTTGGAATTTTAGCCTACTTGCTTGAATTAAAACTTGTAAATATTTATTTTTAGTTTTCTTTTATTTCTTGTGTTAGGTATATTTTTATTTTAGTTTACTTATTACTATGGAATCGTGGAATGAACATGAGCTTGGTGGTTGGAAATCTTATCTTTATGATCCATGTCCATATTGTGATGGACCTCACTTTTGGCAAGATTATAGATATGCTCCTCGGAGAGAGATGTGTGCACCATCTCCATCCTACCAGGAGTATGATTGTTCATTATGTGGTGGTCAAGATGGACATTAGAGTGATTGCCTAAATTCTCCCTCTCCCCCGTATGCTAACCAAAATTCTAGTTTTTCTTATGATTTTGATAGGTCTTATGGTCAAGAACAAGACGAATGAAGCACTGGAAAGAGTGGCATTGAAGCTATGCTTCAACTAATGTTGGAGTTTGTGGACACAATGAATGAAATCATATGTGATATAAATCAAGACATAAGGGCAAATAACGAGGAAAGAAGAATGATAATGGGATATGGAAATCAAACTCAAACATTCAAAGAACTTTTCCACATTATGTTTAGATGATATCTTGTCTGTGGAATCATTTAACATAATGGACAAGTGTGAAGATGAGGAGCAAGAATATGATGTTAATGATGAGCTTGATTTTGAGCTACCCCGATGATTTCTCAACCAACCAAAACATTTATGAATGAAGATGCCCAAGACGAGGAGATTGTACTGGAGTCAAAAGAAGAAATCAAGCACAACCCTTATGAAGACTGTAGTCCATTTCGGGGTAAAAATACTAATAGGGATGCTACTCCAAAATTGAGAGTTATTCCTCATTCGAACCACTTTTCAACATTATGCTTGGTGGATGTGATGAAGTCGAATCACCCAAGCAAATAATGAATATTGAAAATGTGGTTGAAGATTCTTACATTTTGGAGTTTGTCCTTCAATAAGGATATACTACAACCCCAATCTTAAAAGACAAGAAGCTTAAAGATCGATTTCCATATAGTGGCTGTTTAAGATTCTCACCATTTTCAAATGAGCCCATACGAAAGTTCGATGCAAAATTGGGCAAGCATTTCAAGTCTTCGAAGTGGCGTGATAGAACATTCCTCATCATGCCCTCACATTTGCCCAACACACCCCAAAGATGTATTGATCAAAAGTTCAGTTGATAAATCCTCCAAGTGGATACATAAATAATTATCAACAAGGTATCGTGATGAAGTCTGAGTAGTCAAGAAAACTAAGTCGTGCCGCGATACTAAGTTAGGCGCTTCTTGGGAGGCAACCCAAGGTATTTTGTTGTTTGTATTTGTATTATGTGATTGACATCAAATCTTCACATCCGTAGTGCTATAGGTATGTGTCTAACTCTTTTTTTTTAGTTTGTCGCATTGGAGACATTTCATGATTTTAAGTTGAGGGTGGGACTACTTATGGATGTTGATGTCCTCCTGGTGTTTTTGTTTTCGTGCCTCTTTTTCCTAGAGTCTTGCTCCTAGTACAGCTAGCATGTTTGGGCGTATTGTGTTTGTTTTGTGATGTGTTGTGGTTAACTGGGGGAAAAAAGAAACTAGGATAGTTGACATATTTTTGTTGATTTTTCTTGGAATAATAAATATCTCTCCAATTGTCTATCTGGTAACTGCCTGATGAGCATATATATATGACTATTGTGAATCTTTTTATGGAATTAGTATTAGGGACACGATAATAACTGCTAACAATTGCCTGAACTGAATGGGTAGTAGCTCGTGATGTACCTTTGTTCCATGTATGTGTGAGATGCTACCTAGTTCTCATTGACTGTTAAATCTAGAACTTGCTCGGTTGGTCTTACCTTGGTTGTAGGATAACGGTTAGGAAAGGATCATAGGCCGTTGTTGATATTCGTCCACTTTTAGCCTAAATGACCTTCCATGTGTAAATAATATCCCTTGACCCTAATTTTGAGCTTGAGTACCCATTCTTTTTATAATACCTATCACCTTCCCATTTGTTTAACACTGAACCTATTTTAGCCCTGGTCCTCCTTGGACATGGTGCACTTCGACTGGGGCAAATCGCCTAAGTTGAGGGTGGCTACCATAGGGATGCGTGATGTAAAATGAGTATAAATAAAGGTATAATGAAAGAAAAGAATAAAAAGCTGGGAGTGGTGGAAAAGAATAAGAAAAGAATAGTTATGAAAAAGAAGAAATGATTGTCAAAAAAAAAAATTAAAAAAAATACCGCTCCCATCCAGAGTATGTGTGATCAATAAAGGAGAGAATTAAGTAAATATTGATAAGTGAGACCCCAAAATTAGTGTAGTGTCAAGGAGGCTTAGTCAATTTAAATATCCTTGTGTATTATACCAGCCCTAAGCCTACGTTACAAAGCCAAAGAAAAACCTATAGTGATCCTAACTTAACTGTCTAAAAACATAGGCAATGAAAATAAGGGCAAGCATATGGTATTTTGACATACATTGATTGTAATTTCTTTCTGAGAGTGAGTGTCTCTTGAACGTCCCTACATTTACATATTTGATTTCATATATGAGTTAGGAGGGACTTCGTTATTGTAAAGGCACATCAGTTGCATTGCTTGTTGCCTACTTGTTTGGGTAGTGTAATTTGCACATATGTATAATTATTGTTGCTAAGTTGATGCCATATCTTGATTCCTTTCTATCCCATTGTTGATCTTCATGGATATACACATCTAGGTTTAAAGAGATTGAAAATAAAGAGAGTAATGTGTTTTGAACTAAAATTGTTGATCAACTGTCATAGGTATCTTATGTGTCTCTTGGTTAAGCATTGTAGTGTTGTGTTTTAGCATCTTGATGACAAGCAATTGTTTTAAGTTGAGGGTGTTGATGTGTGACCAATTGCTAACACATTTAAGACCTTTAACCAAGAATAATTGCGGAGTATTAAGTAACTTTTGTCATTTTTGATTTGTTTATGTCTGATTTTACAGTTTAAGCTGATGGGATAGAGAACTAACAAGAATGGATGCAAAAAATTTGAAATCTACAGGAATCTAAAGAGAAGTGTAGCTGACGACATCTGTGATAAGTCGTCAGCCCTGTGATAGGTTATCACAGTTGTCGTTAGACTTAAGAAAGAGTTGAAGCCTGTGACGACATCTGGTTATATGAAGTCAAAAGTGTGATACGCCTTTATTAATGTCGTCATCCTTAAATAGAGAATGGGAGTTAAAGACATTTTGTGACGATGTTTGTCATAACACGTCAGGTTGGTGATAAGGCATCAACTTCGTCGCCAGCCTTAAACAGCAGAAGCTAAAAGTGTAGAGGAGCTGACGACATTCGTGATAAGCTGTCAAACTCCTGATAAGCTGTCACGGATGTCGTCGTCTATTCCGAAAAAAAGCTGCAACTTTAATTTTATTTCCTTATCTAGGATAAACTATAAAAAGCATTGTTTAGGGATTTTCTAAGGGTTGGCACTTGAGTTTTAAGAGACGTTATTTGATATTTTCTCTCTCGAGTTTCTTGGCTTGAAAAAACAATTACTTTTAAGAGATTATTATCATTATTTTGGGATTTCCATTGTGATTTAAGCTAAGAATCTCTAGTTTCTTTTGATCTTGTGGTAAGTTTATCTTTCAAATCATGAATTCAACTAGTTTCTTCGAATATTACATCATGAGCGACTAAATTCCTTTAACCTGAAGTATGGGATCTAGGGTTAGGTCATGATGATGTGCTAAGCACTCGAGATTTAATAGGTGTTACGATTTCTTGATAATTCTGAGATTTTAATTTACGTCTGTTAGTTGCAAATAGTAGACACACCTACTTTGATTTGCTTAATAAAGAAATCATATACAGTATGAAGTGAATTATCAATAAGGACTCGGAAATACTTTGTTTAATAATCAGCGCTGCAACGAGGTTGATTAACCTGAGGTAAAATTTGGGCAGTGAGTAGTGATTTCCTAAGTCCAAGAGGATTTGGAAATTAGACGCTTAAATAGGTCGAGAGAAATTTGAGCATATCATCGATAAATATAGCTTGTTATCCTAACCACCGTGATAATCTTGAGTCACCTCTAGCATCTTTCATGTACCGTAAGCCCTAGTGAACATAATTTTGGTTACTTCATAAAATCTCGGTTACAAACATCGAAATTAAAGTGACAAACAAAAAACTTGTTAAACCTAAACCCCCTTTTATCTTTTCGTATCATTTGTTTGAATTTAACTTGTAGCTTTAGTTTCAAACTTGTTTAATCGCCACTCACATTGTTCCCTATGGATTCAACACCGACTCCAAAGTTGGGTAAATATATTGACGACGACCGCCTTGCACTGAATTGAAATGTAATTTGAGCATTATTAGAATCTCTCACCTTTAATAGGAAAATCCAAAATATTAGATCAAGTAATAAATCCCATGAACTTTCCAAAGATTGACTCACTCTCTTCTTACCATCGAAAAGGAAGATCCATTAGAGCCAATCTAATCATCAGTGTTGCAATGGTAGAAAAACTCTCAATGAAACATCTATAGCAACTTGGCAAACCATTGAAGCTACAAACCTCAGACATATATGTAGGTCTAGTCCAATCACGAATAGACTCAATCTTCGCTGGGTCTACCAGAATTCCATTATTAAAAAGCACATGCCCAAGGAATATCATCAACTTAAGCCGAAACACACACACAAAAAATTTGGCAAAAAGCATATTATGTTACAAAGTTTGGAGCACAATTCTTAAATGATGCACCTTTTCCTCCCTTTTCCTCGAATACACAAGGATGTCATGGATGAACACAACCATTAAGGAATCTAAATAAGGCTTGAAAAAATGGTTAGTCAAATACATAAATGTAGTTGGAGCATTAGTCAACCCAAAAGACATCACTAGGAACTCATAATGACTATAATAGGTCCTAAATATTGCCTTAAGAAAATCCTCAGCCTGAATCCTTAACTAATAGTAACCAGACCTCAAATCAATCTTAGAGAACATTACTGCTCCATGAATCTATATAAACAAATAATAATTGTGAGGCATAGGATATCGGTTTATCACTGACACATTATTAAGCTGCCTATAATCAATACACATACGCCTGGAACCATTATTCATCTTCATAAACAAAATAAGAACTCTCTAAGGAGAGACACTCGGCCTAACGAAGCCATTACCAAGAAGATTTTGAAGACAAGAATATTCTTAATCTTGGTAGGAGCCATATATAAAAGTCCCATAGAAATAGATTGGGTTCCTGAATCAAGATCAATAACAAACTCTACATCACACTCAGGAGGAGGACCAAGTAGATTGGGAGGAAAAACATAATGAAACTCACAAACTTTAGAAAAAAAGTCAAGCGACGGAATCTCCATATTAAAATCATAAATATAATAGAGGTAAAACTAACAAACCCTCGTAATAAGTCTCCTAGCCCAAATATAAAAAATAATAACCGTCATTTCACAGCTAACAACTCCTTGTCATACAAATAGGGGTATGTCGAGCATAACAAAGGTAAGTATCTTTGTATATAATCCAAGACTACATAATACTAGGATAATAAGTCCATGCCAGAATCATATCAAAATCTACTATATCTAACACAATAAGATTAGCTTGAGTATCAAAATCTCGAACAGTCATGACATATGACCTATAAACTCGATCCACTACCAAAGAATCACCCACGGAAGTATATACGCAAAATGGTATAGACACTGGATCCCAAGATAACTCTCATAGTAGGGCATAATAAGAACACACATAAGAATAAGACAATCTAAGATTAATTAAAGCAAAAGCCGACTGATGGAACACCAAGATCTTACCTTTGGTAATAGCATCTGAAGACTCATCCTCAGGTCCAGTAGGTACAATATACACCTGACAACGCCCGACACCTGGATGGGCTCTTAACTGATCTCCTGTCCTACCTATGTAAGTACCTCTACAAGCACCATGGGTACTACTTCTACAACCATAAATACCACCTTAAGATGGGGAAGGTTCCACCCTAATTATAGGAACACTCAAAATTTAAGGAATGATCATACCATAACTAGGGCATTCTCATAGAAAATGACCAATATCTCCACAACCATAACATGCCTCAAGCACTATACTAAACTAGAAGATCAGTAACTCAATAACTCCACAACCACAACATTCCTCAAGCACTGTACTAAACTAGAAGATCAAGTTGATTCAAAATAACCACCATTATTAGAATAACAAAAAGACTAAGCCCTTAAAGACTGGACACAACCCTAGCTAGGACGAGAATTGAAACTAGACTGGCTCTCATAGGTAATCTAATGTAAGGCTTGAATTATATATTGATAGATGTCGTAGAATAGAGGGGTACCACTTTGAGAACCTCTATATCTAAATCATGAGTCATTCTGAGTTTCACATAAACTACCCTGATATTTTGGCTTCTTATTGATGCCTCCTTTGGCTTCTAAATATATCTTCTCCATAAAATAAGTATGATAAAAAAAACTCAATGAAAGACCTACCCGTAGAAACCAAACTCAGCATAGACATGGAAAACTGAATACTCAATTCTTGAACAAAGCAATAAACTCTTTCATACTTGAGCCTCATAATCTATAATAGCTATGCAGAACTACTCCAACCTTGATAACTGAACTTATAAATGCTCCCTAAGACTAAGGAGCATATACTTCTCTAAGTAGATCTTAGAAAATTGAGTCGATGCCAGTAGGGGAGATCTAGTTGGCCTGCAATAAAGATGACCTCTCTACTAATGTTGAACTGCCAAGTTTAATTAAAAAGTAGTGTAATCCACACAATGAGTATAAACTAGGCCTAAATTATGGAGCCAATCCTCATAAATAATCAAGAACTTATAGGATTCATAGCCTAGTGCACCAAAAAACCTAAGTGGATTAAATCTCAAGAATCTACCCAAAATCTTCTACTCCTTAAATAATGTAGCAGGATGGACAACTACTAGCTTAACAACTACTGACTAAACAATGGATGATGCAGGAGAACCCTCGACACATGGAGCAATAATTATAGGTTGTACCCCTAATACCACTATTATCCACAAATTATGTACCATCGTATATGATGTACCATCAGATGGTACACCACCAACCAATCACAGAAGTAGAACAAAAGCATCCCTGACCATTAAATAAGAAATATAACTTAATGGGGCTAGGGATAGTCCTAAAAGAAAACCATCACACGATGCACCAAGAGATGGTGCACCACAAACCAATCCCAAAAACTGAACCAAAGCATTCCTGAGCACTGAATGAGAAACAAACTCTAGTGGAGCCTAGCTGGTCCCTAACCCACTGCTAGCTGGGGAAAACGAATCTCTATCTTGGAAGAAGGAATAGGACTTGCCAAAGGCCCCCTATATTTGATCCCAACAAGGGACATATCCCTAGTTCATCCAAGAGAAATGATAGGATCCATAGGCTTGATCCCTAATCTCTCATACTAGTATATGTCCATTCTCTCTGTAAAAGAGCAAACCAAAAATAATGCTTTAAAAACCAACTCAGACTCCTAGCATGAAATAAGTGAAAAAAGTGAAGAACTCCTATGAATGGCCTAAAGACTCCCAAATATAAGAAATAGATGTCGTATTTACATTATGCAACACTCTAAATTACACTTGCTCTTGCACTAATAATATTAGTGAACATAGGCTCTAATGTTAACTTATCAAGGAATGATTTATGAGTCATGGTGTCACCTACTTATCCCTGCTATAGGTAAGTAAAACCATAGCCTAGAGCTATAAGAAGTAGGCTAACTTGGTTTAAAATAGCCTAAAAGCTGAAAATCAATAAAAAAAAATACTTAAATTAGCAATAGTACACTAGTATATAAGATAGATAATATGTCAACAACCATCGCACAACCTAGTTGTCTCGGTACAATAGCTACTATAAATGGAACATACATACTAAAATAGTTAAATACAATCTATGTTAGAAATGAAAAACTAGACATAGATACTCGAAGAAAAAGGGGAAAACTCTAACTTTGAGAGCTCACCTCATCTCTAAAATCTACCCAACATAATTGGCACATCAATGATAGCTACAAGTACTTGGATCTACCCTATAAAGGTACAGAATTTTAGTATGAGTACTAAAACCACAGTTACTCAGTAGCCATTATCGGTCGACTAAGCTAAATCATGACATAAATATAATAACAAAGAAAATAAAATATTTTATGTCAAGGTAAAAATAAAACCATGGAATTATGTTCAAATAGTATTGTACAAAAAAACAGAAAACTAAATATAACTACTGAATTTTCCCTCATAAGCCAATAACATGGAAAAGTAAATAAGTGTAAGACCCTTAACATTTTGACAAATTTATTTTTGACCTACCCGTGTTTGTAATATTAATTTTTGACTTAAATTGTGCTAGGGGTTTTAAAAGGGTAATTCAAAAAAGTGTTGAAATTTTAGAAAGTGTTTAGGGACATTTTGGGACCCCGAGGCTGTAGGGGTCCAAAATATCAACGTGTCATGGATTTTAACCTCCACGTTTTCACCATGTCATGAAGGCTACCCATTGCTATTTTTGTGTGGCATGGAGGATAGACTCCGTGATATTGGCTTGTCATGCCAAAGCATTATTTTTATGCAGATTTTATTTCTCTCCCTTGGGTTGAGGAGCTTTTGGGTCTTTTAATCCATGTCAAAGCTTAAACATGAAATAAGCTTATTTTCGTTAATTTTCAAAGATAAAATTACTTTTTTTAAGTCTGAAACTCAAAATCCAAGAAAAGGGTTTCATAGAGTATTCACCATTCGGACTCCAATCATCAAATTTGTTACAAATTCTTATACGTTTCAGGCATGTATCTTTTTTCTAAATTAATTTTATGCAAAAACATGTATTTAAATTTTTATCCATGTAATTTAGTTTTTAATTTTTTAATATGGGTGGAGGCGTTTGGAATGGTTATTAAATGAATTAAATCCCCATAGTTTTAAATTGATTGTTTATGTTTTATTATAAAAATTTTAAACTAAATGATGGCATGGGTATGGGAATTGGAAAGAGGAAAATAGGATTGCCAAATTGTATGGTTTAATAGTTTGGAATTGGATTTAACCTCAACCCAACTAGTGAAATTAGTTTTAAATAAGGATATATATATATACATACACACACACAAATTACTTCATTTTTGAAACCTTGTATTGCATAAAATGTTAATAGAACATAAAAGATTCTGAAATGCCTAGGAGGCCATAGATGATTTTAAATTAGAGCTATGGAGTCAAATGGGGGTCATGGATTCCCCCATCTTAGATGGAAAAATAGGGTGATGATACCAAATTATTAAAGTTATGACAGATGACTCGTCGGTTGAATGGATGTTTTAACTTGAAATCCTAATTGGTATGATGAAAGCCAACTTTTAATGCCTTGATAAATGACTCCTTGGTTAAATGGATGGGTTGATTAGAAAGTATTTTAATAGGGGTAAAAGGGGGTTATATATTTTAATTGGGGTAAAAGGGGGTTATATAGCTTACCGTGGAAGGTGGAGGTCTCGGAGGGAATGATACAAGTTTGTCGCAGTGGGTTTTTCATGACCGTGTGCGTAGTTCACACACTATATATATATATACCATGAATTAGCATAGGGTCATAGATTCCCTTGCCTCTCTTTCGAATTCTCTAGTTCATATGGCTAACACACACAAAGGACCTTCTAATGAGGAGAGTTAGACCCATATAGACCGTGGGTGTTTTTTGGACAGTTACAGCTACATAAAATAGGTTAATGATTTTAAAATCCCATGTTGAAACCTTGTTGACTATCCTAGCATCTTATATACATGTATATATAAATTTCTACTTATGGTTATGGAACGATTTTTAACAAGTCATTATTTTCTCCCTTCCTTGAGTTACATACTAGCACTCACCCCGCTAACCATCATCAGATGCTACATGGATTCATAATGTAGGGTTCGAACATAATTATTTTTTCCCTATACAGTATTAGGTGTTTTGGCACGTTCATCGAATAATGGTGAAGTTGTGAATCTTTATTATTTGGAAGTCCTTATAATTTCAATATTTATTTATTTTTACTCAATACTTTTGGATGACTTTTGTCATGGTCGAGGACATGTCCCAACCTATTTTGTATTCTGGTTTTAGAGGTTATTGTGGACAAATATGGGTTGCTCAGTTATTGTATTGACCCTTAGATTTCATAAAGTTGTTATTCATTTTTTATTTCATTTTTATTATTAGTTATTATTATGCTCTTAAGGTTCGTTTAAGTAGGTGATCTTCGATCCATGGTGGACTTCAGACACCCATCACTGCCAAGAACTATTTAGGTCATCAATTTTTTTTTGGTTTAGTTTGTCATTTTATTAATAATAAAACTTAATGGCCCAACCCATTATTCAACAAAATAAAAATCTATTTCTGAAATCTATTTACCCTACCCGGTCCAACCCAAAATAATGTATATGATAAGTAGAAAGAGTAGGTTTCAAAATCCAAAAGTTTCCAAATCCACATCTCATCTCCACTTCCTCTTACTCTTCTGCTCCCTTTTTTATTACTGTAGTTGATCGATCTTACAGCTTCTCCTTCTCGTTGACCTGCTTCTTTCATCTTACTAAGGTACTGAATGAGCTACCCTTTATTATTTACTCACTGATTCACTTTTTCTTTATGCTTTTCTTTCCATTGTTGTATTCTGCAAGTGATCAATTGAGAAAACATTTATGCAAATAAGGAAACTCTGGTCTACTGGAAATTGTGTAACAACTAAGTATATGCTACTCTCTTTTAATTTCCTATCTTCTTTTTTGCATCTAATTTGCCTGTCTTCATCTTATTTTGCTTGAATGCCATAGATCTAATAAAAAAGTAGACAAGACATGGAATGATGTCGCAAATATTCAGTTATTATCTTCCTTCTCAGGTTTTCTCAGCTTCTTATAGTCCATTTACCCTCCGTTGATGCTGATACTCATTGACTGTAAAAACATAGTAGTACATGCCGTTTTTTGAATATACATACTTCTGTATAATTATTACATGTAGTCTATTAAGTTTGAACATATTACTGCTCTTTATCATCTTGTTAGTATGATCCTCAAATATGGGCTCTGCCGTTTGTCACTATTTAATATGGCTTTTCCTTTTTTTCTATAATTGCTGATAGTTTGTGATGGTAAAAGAACCTGTGTGAATTACTAAATTACCTAAATAATTAGCTAATTGATTGCTCTCTCTATAGATGTCTGATATTGAACTTGTTTACTGTGCATGATTCTGTGTATCTGCTTGACAATACTTGATATTTTCCATGGACATACTCATTCATTTTTCAATAACTTCTGCATGAGTAAAGAGTCCATCTACATAATAATCTTATTGTGCTCTAATTGTGAACAATGCCTAGCTGCATATAAGGTTGCATTAGCCTCTACTTGCATACTATCTGTATAATTCTGTGGTTCTCCCTTTAAAAATATCACATCTCATTTGTCATCCCTCAAACAAAATGCATATGAACTGCCTCCTTTCTCTCCTCTCACAGCTTCATCTGTATTATATTTTACCTAACCTTTCTCTGGTGTATTCTATAGTACTGTTATAGCTTTCACTCTTGCTTGTGAGTTACCCAGTTTTGCAATTATGTTTGGCCATCCTGCATCATAAAGCTAATGAGATAATAGGGATAAACTATCATAATGTAAAAGAAACTAATATAATAAGATTAAGGAGGTAATAAGTATGAACTATCTCACTCTAGACATACTCAAGAACCTCAACACTATACCATATATCGCTGGCCAATATAAGAATTAAGGGAAAAAGAAGATTTATTTAAGTATACAACGCCAAGAAATTAATATTCAATATCAATAAGCAAAAGAAGAAAGGGATATAAGGTAATACCATAGCTACATATACATAGATATACATATATACAAAAATAAGATCAACTCGAGGTACAACCTTAATCATCAGACTGACATCTTAAGACCTCGTAGTCATAGCCAGTGTTAATGCTAGTTTACTTAGGGTTTCAAATCCATTTATCTAATTTTGAGATAATCATGCATAACACATAATCGTCAGATAAAAGAGCCATAATCATGCCTTAAGTATCAATATAGGATTATTAACAAAGCTTCCACAAATTAGTCATAACAAGGATCATAAAAATATAATAATAAAAATAATAACAATATCAATGACAATGCGAGGAACCAGCTAGTCCAGAAAAACAATACCCAACTAAGCCTTTCATAAACCCCCATCACCCTAGGCTTAAAAGGTCCAATCAACATACAACACACCACAAGTCATACTCATCACCCATACCTATGAAACCTCCCATAAGGCTGATAGATATAGGTGCATATTAGTGATAGTCCATGCATATGTAAGAATGAATGCCCAGATATATTCCATAATACCACAACCTATCAAAATGCCATAAGTAACCCAATGTATAACCTTACATCACCAGTATCATAATCAACCTCCAGACTCAAACCGATAAATATAATTAATAGCATAATCATCCTACGAACTAAAATCAGTAAATATAATCAATATTCAGACTTGAACTGATAAATATAATATCAAAATCTGGACTTAAATCGATAAATATATAATCAATACTCATACTTAAATCAGTAAATATATGATCAATATACAAACTTGAACCAATAAATATATTTATGTATGTATAATAAATACACAGACTCTAAACAGTGGCTAAAATAAGTGTAAATTCGTAAATCTATTACCGGGTTAACATTGGAATTAAATTATCATAAAAGTCTAGAAAGGGTCAAAATATCTCTCGATCAGCATAAATAGTAATGACACAATCGTTGATCAAAATCTATCATGGTCAAATTTCCAAATCACCATTTAAGTCTCAAAGGCTTATAAGTATCCATTAAGATGGTCCGATTCCCATTATGAATAAATTTGTTTAAAAGGTGAAAAGTGGGATTTTTATCCCTTTTTAGAAAAGATAATAGAAAAATCATAATTTAGTTGGAATTGTACCATTTACCATAGTTAGTGATCATGAATGTACTAAATCTATGCATGCCATCACCAATATTCAAACAATGAAATTGTAAACATCAATATATTGATAAACTACAACTATTTTCTGTAAAAGGATGGAATATTTCCTGAAACCAAACCAAACAATATCATGAACATAGCCTCTAGCCTTGATAACACTCAACTTATACGTTAATTTAGGTGCTAGGTGGTCGTTGTGAATATATTTACCAAACAAAAGTTGGGCTCAAATCCATGGGCAACAATGTAAGTGGCGATTGAGTAGGTTCGAAATGAGAGCTACTAACTAGATTCAAACCTAAGGTACAAGATGGTTTGGGGGATTTCAATATTTGCTAAAGTGAGAGTAATTCTTGGGCATCTAAGAGTCTAATCCGAAAGTAAGAATAATTAGAGCGTAAACAATTAAGAATGGAACTTAGGGATATGTTTTCCTAGGAGCAAGATATGCATGGGTATATAATGATTTGATGCAAATTCTAGTTGTCAATGTTATAGTAGGCTAGATTTAAAGTCCTTGAGGCTAGTTTTTCAACAAAACCACAAAGATGTCACTCATTGACCCATTTGAGTACCTAACGAGTGTGAAATTAAAGCCACTCAATACCTCAATTAGGCACCCCTATTTCTAGGATGGAACCCGAGGGATAGTCAACCTCATATTCACCCTTATTTCTAAGATAGTGAAAATTTAGCAAACTACACACTTAATTGTCTATCATTGCTTTGGTATCCACATCCTTCTTTCACGGATGATATGGATTCCTAAACTTTACCCAAAACCTTTCTTTCAAAGATGGCTTTAGGTTTTCTAGAGCATGGATCTTTCACTCATCATACCCATGTAGGTATTTAGGGCTTCACCCATCAAATCCCAACCATGTTAACACAACAATGATAGAACCCATCATTAACAAACTAAATTCCACACAAATATATCACAACCCATGCACAATTACTTCATATTCAAATATAATCCCAAGAGATAGATCTAGAAAATCATAAAAATAATCAAAACAAATAAACCAAGATGTCTACTAAAGTTATTCATAGAAAAAATAAAGAGAGCGTAAACCACACTTTAGGCTTAAATGAATCTTCAATAGACAAAGATAAATCTGCACTTAGAAGTTGATCTAAGGTCTTTTTAGCTCAAATTAGTACAAATCTGAGCTCCAAACTCCAAGAAATTACAAAAACCCTAAGTTCTGGATACGACATAGGGTTGTAGATTGATGACTGGAATGAAAAGGTTTTGACCTTCTAAATGGGATTTAGAGTCGGCTGGTCAAAATAATGTTGCTTCCCTTGGTCCATTTTCCATCGTCACACGATCATGGAATATTGGTCGCGATCACAGTTTGTTGACTATCTTGACTCATCGTGATCACGAGATAATGCCCGCGATTGCAATAACTGAGGGCTATATCCTGATCTTGCATCAGCTTGTCCAGCTCTTGCACTTTAATTCCCTTTCTGATCCTTTTCATCTCAAGTTTGCTTCTTTTCTTCTCAACATTTGTAAACTTGCAAAATATGGGAATTAGTACATTTAACCCCAAATGTGTCTCACTTTTACATAAAAATTATAGTAGTGTGCACGAATGTTAAATGCAAATGAGTGGTAATTTCACCACTCATCAACACCCCCAACTTGAATCTTTGCTTGTCCTCAAGCAACACTACCTTTCATCATGAGACAACCTACATTTTATGCCCACTTAAATGACCCAATTATCACAATGACTTCAAGCTTATTTGCTACCACAAGTAGCTCATCAAACATGGGCAAGGCTATTCTTTCAACACCCCTCAATATAACACAATTTTCAAGGATGCAAAAGACTTCAAAGAGTAATCATGCAACAATCACTAATACTCAAGAATTGACTCCTCTTTGACCTCAACTATATTATACTCCTTTTTGCCTCATTTTTGAGGAGATGACAAAATCACCCGCCTTGACTTGTTCACATGCCTTCTTACAAGAAAGAAAATTCCAAACACCAAGCTACCACATATGCAACAAGGAATTTAAGAGCAAAAACTCTCACCCTCACAAAGGAACATTCTATGTTAACAAGTTCCACTCCATAGGCTTGCCCCAATTTTCAACCACTACTATAATTAATAAACTAGATTGGAGATCTCAATGGACTTTTTAGGCTTGTAATGTAGGTTCAGGGAGAATGGGTAATATATCATTTAGGCATGAAGTGACTACACCCTCTTTGAGCATCTATATCACTTTTACGCTATTCAATCCATTTTTTGATTATGGGCCACTTCTTTTTGTTTTCTCTCTTTATGCATGTCCCTATTTTTGGCTTCCTTGGTTCAACCACTTTTTTTTTCATTTCTTTTTCTTGCACACTTTGTGTTTTTCTTTCCTTTGTTGGGTCCTTTCTTTTTCTTCTGCACTTGTTCTCAATAATTAAGATCTTAGGCACTCACTTAAAAATTTATAGACCAAAGTTTCCTTATCCAAACATCACCACCCCTAACTTAGGTTGTTATCCTCAATTTTCATTATTAATTTCAAGGAGGATAAGGTTTAAAAGAGGGATAATGGCTTGTCATGAGTTTGCCAAAGAAAGGTCCAGTGGCTCAAAGTGGGTGACTAAGGATAACATCTATGCAATGGTATGCTTTTTAGGCTAGAGTGGACTTCTAATGTCACAAATATGGCCTAAGATCATTTCACCAACCAAGTACATAAAAATTAGTCTTGAGAGACTAACGGAGTAATTCTAGATAGTACAAGTGTACACGAGATTCAAACAAATAAGCTCACCATACATGGCATGCAAACTCGCCAAGAAGGCTCAATTTCCCCTCTAAATAGAGACAAAAATTAGAATATTTAACAATATTAACAAGCCAAAATTTGTGGAGTCACAAAAAGAGAAAGAGAATTGTTTTGATGTCACTCACGTCCATGCCCTTGATTTCTAAAAAATTTTTGGGCGGAGGAGGGTGTTTGCTTTGCACTTTCACCATGCACAATTTACTAACCATGGAAACAACCAAAGCCTTTGTGTCACATTTTGGATTCATATAGGCAAACCAACCATATGTCTACTCAAACTTTGCCAATGGCATGAGTGCGATCCCAAATCCATAATGCTACAGGTACTCAGGCTTCCCCTACATCCATGGTTCAATACTCAATCACAACATTTTACCCTTAAGAATTCATCATAATCCATCATACGGAAAAATCTTGTCCACCATCATTATCAAAAAATAAGAAAACTACAAATCAAAATAATCTATTCACAAAATTTCCATGCTTCATATGGCTAAGTTTAGGTATTGTAATCTAATGAATACACACAAGGGTAGGGCCACACCCCAACTAAAGGACTTGTTGTCACCTCACTAAATAAAAAAATAGCATAAGAAGGGTTAAAGGTATCTCTGAAACCACTGTGATAACCAAGGTACAGATTGGAGAGACTATCGCGATCGTGATCCTCAGGTCGCGATCGCGGTACCTGAGGCGTTTTTCTCCCCTATTTTCCCTATTTTCTGCTGGACTGTCACACTTCCCAAACTTGGTTTTTCCCTTGTTTTTGGCTTCCAATCCTATCAAAAGTACCTATAAAAGATCAAAATTATGTGACTTATTCAAAAGAATTTGAAGCATACATTAAATGATGGATTGCCTCCCATCAAGCGCCTAATTTAACGTCATGGCGTGAAGCCTCTTTAACCATCATTTATGTTTCCACTTAGAGGATTTGAACTTTCTACCTAATTTTTGATCAATGCATCTTTTAGGTACATTGGGTAAATGCAAGGGCATGAAGAAATATGTTCTATCATGTCACTTTGAAGACTTTAACCTTTTACCCAACTTAACATCAATCTTTCGATTAGGCTTCTTGTGTAAAAGTGGTAATAGATCACTTATTGAACATCGGATGTTGTGATCCTTAGCCTTCAAGTGTGGGGCTCCCGTATTCTTTTTTGTAATATCAAACTCTAAAATATAGTTATGGAGTTCCTTCTCCCTAAAATTCATCATTTGCTCAGGTAGATAGACTTTCGTCAAATCCACCAAGCATAATGTTGAAAAATGGTTAGAATGAGGTCCTTCCCTTAATTCTAGAATTTCATCCATCTTAGCACTCTCACCCTAAAATGGAATAGAGTCTTTACAAGAAATTTGCTTAAATTCTTCTTTTGACTATAGCACCATTTCCTTTCTTTCGGAATCTTTCCCTATTGATGATATGGTTGGTTGGCAAATCACCAAGGATTCTTCAATGTCAATCTTATTTAGAAGAGTGGGCACGGTTGTGGTGTTTGAAAGATTTATTTCCATGGCCATGTCTTCTATCTTCTTGATTTCCTCTCCAAATGCCTTGAGTATAAGAGTGGTTTCCTTCTTGGTCGTTGTTGTTAACTCCAATATACATTGAAGCATTACTTCAACGTCACTATTTTCCGCGCTTTATTCTTCGATTTTCTTCTCATAAGACCTATTAAAATTTTAAGAAGAACTAGAAACTAAGTTAGCATAATGGGCAGAGGAGGCATTTGGACAATAGCTCTGATGTCCATCTTGACCACCACATAGAGAACATCCATACTCCCTATAGGATCGAGATAGTGCACTTATCACTTTTCGGGGAGAATATCTACATTCTTGCCAAAAGTGGGGTCCACCAAAATATGGACAAAGATTATCAAGATATCCTTTCAAACCACCAAACCCACATTCATTCCTTGATTCCATAGTAAGAAATAAATAAAAATACAGAAAATTTACCTAATACAAGAAACAATGATAATCATTAACAAATATTTATAAGTTTGAATTCAAGCATGTAACTAAATTTCCAAACTAACCTATTGCGCCAAATTGTTCCCCAACAACGGTGCCATTTTTTATAACTCTCAAATTACACGGCAATTTAGATGCAAGGCGGTCATTATCAATATATTTACCCAACAAGAGTAGGGGTCGAATCCATGGGAACAATTAAAGTGGAGATTCAGTAGGTTCAAAATGCAAGCTACTAACTAGATTCAACCCAAAGGTACAAGATGATTTGAGGGTTTTCAATATTTACTAAAGTGCGTTTAATTCTTGGGATTCTAAGGGTCTAATTCGAGACTAACAATAATTAAAGCGTAAGCAATTAATAATGGATCTTGGGGTTATGCTTTCCTAGGAGCAAGATATGCATGGGTATGTAATGATTCAATGTAAATTCTAGTTATTGATGTTATGGTAGGCTAGGTTTAAAGTCCTTGAGGCTAGTTTTTCAACAAAGCCACAAAGATGTCACTCGTTGACCCTTTTGAGTACCTAACGAGTGTTAAATTAAAGCCACCCAGTACCTTAATTATGAACCCCTATTTCTAGCATCGAACCCGAGGGATAGTCAACCTCGTATTCACCCTTATTTTTAAGATAGTGAAAATTTAGCTAACTACACAATTAATTGTCTATCATTGCTTTGGTCTCCACATCCCTCTTTTACGGATGATATGGATTCCTAAATTTCACCCAAAACCCTTCTTTCAAAGATAGCTTTAGGTTTTCTAGAGACAGAGCTTTCACTCATCATACCCATGTGGGTATTTAGGGCTTGCACCCATCAAATACCAGCCATATTAGCATAGCATAATAGAACCCATCATAGGCAAACTAAATTCCACACAAATATATCACAACCCATGTACAATTACTTCCTATTCAAACATAATCCCAAGAGGTAGATCTAGAAAATCATAATAATAACTGAAACAAATAAACTAAGATGTCTACTAAAGTTATTCATAGGAAAAATAAGGAGGGGGCAAACCACACTTTAGACTCAAATGAATCTTTAATAGATAAAGCCAAATCTACACTTAGAAGTTTCTCTAATGTCTTCTTAGCTCAAATTAGTACAAATTTAAGCTCCAATCTCTAATAAATTACAAAAAGTCTAAGATATGGATATGAGGTAGGGTTGAAGATTTATGGCTTGAATGAAAGGGTTTTGATCTTTTAAATGGGATTCGGAGTCGGCTGGTCAAAATGATGTTTTTGCCCTTGGGCCATTTTCTGCCCTCCTGCGAATGTGGATGATTTGTCGCGATCGCACACATTGTGATCGTGGTTAGTCCATCGCGATCGCGATAACTGAAGGCTATATCTTTATCCTGCATGAATTAGTCCATCTCTTGCACTTCAATTCCCTTTTTGATCCTTTTCAGCTCAAGTTTGCTTATTTTCTTCTTAGCACTTGTACACCTTCAGAATATGGAATTAGTACATTTAACCCCAAATGTGTCTCACTTTTACATTCAAATCATAGTAGTGTGCATGAATGTTAAGTGTAAATGAGTGGTAATTTCACCACTCATCAGGCCCAAGCATATATCCAGAAATAGCTATAATATCATAATCATGGCCTTAGGTCCAAGTATATAGTTGACATAATTAAAACATCATAATTTGGGAAAAATTATCATAATCCACCGAGTAATACATAAGCATTTCTAAGGATTCATTAGTCTCATCTACAACTCATTTGCTAATAATCTAGGGTAATAGGTCAAATACCCTTCTAGCCCCTAAGTTCACAATTTAGGCTAAGTCACGGTATTCTACCCACATTACATCCCAAAATTCCTATATAACATACAACATATATAAAATATCATCTCAAGAGAAGAGTAGCCAAAAGCCTATCGTGAATTCAAATCGCAAATCCTTGATTCATCTATAAAATGTTTGTCTTAACACGACAACCTTGAAATTCTGCCATGCTAGCAAAATTGTAACCTACGTGTAATTAGAAGTCAATTGAGACCTATATTGCCATATCACTAGTCGAATCCAGAACGAGCATGGGGGCCCATAAATGAAAGCCAAGATTGAACCCATCACGAGGTCCCTCAAAGCATAAGGAATTTGTGTTCAAATGTCGAGCACAAACGGAGCACAAATTGGTCTCAAATTAACCCTTAATGTTTATCAATTCAAAGCCCTAATTTCTAAGAATTTATAAATAAATTAAAGGAATATTGCCATGAATTCAAAGGAAAATCATGGAATAATCGATAACCACACTCCCCAAATCATTGACAAGCTTTAATACCAAGCTCTCTTAACTTCTAGGGTTTAGTTCTCATGGAAATAGGTAAGAAAATGGAAAAAATAGGTTAAAAGGGGTATTTAAACCCATTCTAGGTGCTCAGGTGTCGCTATCACGACCAGTGTGTTGTTATCGCAACATCTAGAGAGTGCAATATGGAGTCGCGATCACAATTTATTTATTATGATCATAGTTCAGCAAACTGAGAGTAAATTGCATTATGTGATCGTGATTTACCCTTTGTGATTGTGATTCTGCATAAACCTCGATTGGCGATTGTGATTCACCCATCGTGATTGTGGATACACCAGACATAATGTACCAAATTTTTTTCTATGTTTGGAATAGACTTTGACCAAGTGTTCGGGATTCATTTTGAACCCTTTGCATGCAAACCAAATCTGCTACCATACCAAATTCGACGTTTCGGACTCAATGAAACCATAAAAACTTTCACCAAGATCATTTTGAATAAATGTGGGGCCCATACCTATAGTTCCATTTTTCAAATAATCCATCTAATGGCCCAAATAAATTTGGAAGCCTTTACACCAGAACGAAGAGTCCCCTAGCTTAAATCGACATTCTGGAGCTGATGGCGTTGTCAAAATTCTCATCTGAGGTCATATACTAGGAGGCTCTGTCTGAGACCAAATCCTAAATAGAAAAATCTAAAAAATAGGGAGCCTAAAATCTAAATGAATTATTCGATCACCGAACTGATAGTTTGGGCAAGTCATAAATGACCTGTAGCCACCGCGGAAAGGCTCAAAATACCAAAAATGCAACAAATAAAGGAAAGGGTCTGAAGGGTATTATGGTATTCACTACTAAAAGGACTTTCTTCTCTGAAATTCAATAGATAGAAAGATCGTAAAATCTTAAAAAGATGAGTTATTAGGCCCATATGTTGTGAGCACGACTTTCTAGATAGCCTCTACGAAGGGAGAATACTACTAAGGGATTTTGCCACAAGTATCCCTTCTTCAACTAGCACTCTCATATTTTTTCAAATAGACAAAACTTAATCTTGACCACCAACTAGCCTCCAACTAAATCAAGAAAGGATGATGCATACAAATCCAAACCACAACACACTGATACCAAACCGATACATGTACAATCCAATAAAGTCTTAACCAAACCAAAAGCAAATCAAGGCATGAGTTAAGCAACTAACTCTATGTCCATCTATGACCTTCTTTTGCCTTTCCAAACCTTCTAACATTCCAAAAGAAGCAAAAAGTCACTCTTGTCATGTCCGTGCAATCTCTTCACATAAAACTCAAAGAACTAAAGTTAATCCACTGAGAATCAATATATATGGCAATTATGAGAATAAGCCCATAAGGCGCGATCTGGGAACACAAATAGGCATAACCAAGGTATGCAATCAATGCCAATTCTACAACTGGTCTTGGTGAAAATCAAAACTAAAATCTAGGAGTCCAAAGTACAACTACTCATAACTGAATAATACGCTCCAAGATATCCCATCAACCAAGAATAAGACAAAGTTGAATCCAACTCAAGCATACTACTCCCGCTGAGTATATGATCTAAGAATCTCAAAGAAAATTGAAGACCCGAGGTTAAAGCTGAGGGAACCAATATTGGGTCTATGGGTTATCATCTGAATACCTATCAACCATAATCTATCCAAAGTCGACAAGACTAAATAGGTAACTACCGGAGTAGGCTCAACTAGCCTACAGATAAAATTCAAACAAAGATAGATGTAAAATAAAGACTGCACTCAAGCTCTACAACTCCAAGCTAAAATCTCAACACCAAGGTTGGATTGCTCGATCTTAAATACCAAAACAAAACCTTAAGATAGGTAGACATCCATACTCCAAACCTATCATAACTCTCACATCGCCATTCCAAGGTATCAAATACAAAACTGAGGCAACAAGTCTAAACTAAGGACAAATACTCAAATTGACCATATTGTCCGAATCAAACACATCCATACTAAATCATGCCTAGTTGAAATTAAAACATAAATGAAGAACAATATCACAAAGAGGATAAATCACTAGATGAAAACACAAGAAATAAACTCCATATCTGCTGAAGGGCATGAACTATCAAAGCATATTCAAGAACTCCATAAGGCTGCAACTCACACTAGTATTAGTAAGAACTTAAACAACTCAGAGAAATACAAATTTAGCTAGAACCTAACAAATCCAGTACTTTATCTTAGCAAAGAGTACTCATATGCAAATATCATCAAGGATAAGCACTCCACCCAATTTTATTAGGCCGAACAAACTCTAAAATGGGAATTTCCTGAATCCACCCAAGTACTTAATCATACCTTAAACAAACCATGAATCACGTCACTGAGGAAGAAAGTATTGAGCTTAAATACTATCAAAAAATAAATCAACAATTCAAGATAAAGAATCTCTAAATTTCCAACTTAAGAAGCGGTCATAAGAAATATTACCGATCTTCAACTTTTAACTCCACTAGAACAAAACCATAACATAGCAAGAATAGAGTATCCAACTCCACACCAATCTAGAATGGCCAATGATAGAGGAAACCAACCAACCTCACCTTGATATTAAATATAAATCATCCTACCAGGCTATAGCTACCCGAGCCAATGAACAATAATTGCATAGAAGGGGAAAATTCTAACTAGATAACACTTGTCTAATCATCTATTAAGAGAGAATCATCTACACTAATAAATGCAAATAATAATAGTAATGAAAATAATAATAACCATTAATATAAGCATCAATATAAGTAATAAGCGGTACAAAAACAAAAATCAATAGCAATTACCACTTAAGGGCCATAATAAAGCCAATATGGCAAGGTAAATAGGACTCGAACCTAAGTGCTACACCCATAGGGAAAGATATCAATACAGATATACTATATCTACTATTAAAAGAAATAATCTATTGGGTATTCATATAATCAAGAATTTAATAACAAGGCCTACAACAACCATTATGAATTTATCAAGGCATAAAATCATCGGTGGATACAAAAATCCCTATGTACATAATGAAAAGGTAAATATAGGAAATAAAAGCACACCTATCATGGTGAACTCAATAATTACTTGCCCGATAGGCCAAAGGAAGAATAAATTAAAATGGGTCTAAACTTGAACTGACTGATTGAATCATCAACTGAGGTGCCAAGCGCAATATCTCTTATTGATGGGGTTACAACACGATAAGATCAATCCGCATGATCTGAATAACCAATGATCCTATACTAGGGACACTCTCTAAACTAATTTACAAACTTTCCACAACCAAAACAAGATCCTAGAATACTTCGATATACTACCCCTCCTAATCTAAAATGGCACCAACGGCTTAAAGACCCATACCTAAAATTCTGCAAGGTCTTATAGTAACTTTGCTTATTGTGAACAACGCAACTAATATGGGAGCCCCCCATAATATGAAATGCTCCTTGCGTAGAATTAATAGGCTATAAGTGAAGTTGACCTCTACGTAAAGGATCCTCACTCCTAAAAAAATACCAATAGCACTATACTAATGGTATGGTCGCTTACTACCACCTCTATAAGTCTCAATGCATGCTCTCTCTATGCCCTTCGAATGATCAACAACCTGAGAGAAGAACTACCCAGCTACTATCAAGTGCTTTAATGCCAGGTAGAGTGGCAATGCTAATCCTCTAATAAATCCATGGACCATATCTTTATTAGAAGAATATTAAATGGGAATATGTCTGGCCAACTCAAGAAATCCAATCTTACACTCAAAAACTAATAAGGAACCCTGATGAATACCAGTAAATCAAACTTTAGCTTGAAAACTGCTTGATGAAATGAATGTCATCCTTGATTGTGAGTTATCTACAAATAGATTTAGGACGCCTAATTTTGAACCTCAAAGAGCTGAAATAGTCACGAGCTCTACTAGAGCCTGAGTTGGCCTTAAATCCTTTACTTGACACTGAAGATCTTTGATATCTATCTCTACTCTCTAGTATGATGCTACACCAAAGATATAAAATATGTGTTAAAGTTCCATCTGCATCTATCGACAATCCTACATCATTCATTTAGGGCATAATAGAGTCAAATAATGTTCTTGAGGCTCATAGAAATATGGAAACATTACACATAGTCATGAAATAAAGTTACTAAAAATACCCCAAAGCCTCCTGAAGATAGGTTATGGATGTCTCCATAACAATCCACTTAAACATGTAGCTCTTGTACCAACACACCAGTGAACCTGGGCTATGATACAAATTTTTCACCACCTAATTTCTCAGGTCATGATGCTTCTACTATAACCCACCAGTAGGCAAGCTAATCCCATAGTCTTGAACTGCTAGTAACAGACTACCAAAAGAATGCAGTGAAGAATGCAAAATAGATATAATAAAAGAGTAATATACATACGATAAACTCAGAACCTGGTGAAATTGGTATAAGATCTTATACAATCAACGAGGTCATAAATAAGGTACAAAATGAATATATAAGTACAACCATCTATAAATATAACATAGAGACTAGTATAGTACATAAGAGGGAGAAAGGTAACACTCCAAACTCTAGGAGCTAACTATGTGTCTCTGAAACATAGCTGCTCCACAAAATGCACACAACAATGGTGATAACCCATACTATAATCTACAGGCTACAGAAGTTTAGTATGAGTACTAACATATAGTATCCAGTTGGCAACTACCGACTGAGATCCAAAGATAATGAAAATATACATAACATATAAGAAAAAATGTAAAATATGCCCAAATATCTGAGAACTTTAACATAAATCTAATGAAATAATATGGATAAACTGTCATATTTATGTCTAAGAAACTGATATAATAAGGATAAGGAGGTATTAAGAAAGAACCATTCCATTCTAACCATACTAAGGAACCTCAACACTATACCATATAACATTGGCCAATATAAGAACTAAGGAAGAAACATAATATATTTAGGTATACAAGGTAAAGGATTGAATATACATTCATAATATATGAAAGAAAGAAGCGATATATGGTAATACCATAGCTACATATAGATAGATATACATATGTACATAAATAAGGTCAACTCGAGGTACAACCTAAATTATCAAACTCGCATCTTAAGACCTCGTACTTATTGACAAAATTAGTGCTAATGTACTCTGGGTTTCTAATCCATCCATCTAATTCTGAGAAAATCATGCATAATAAAAGAATTATCTGATAAAAGAGTCAGAATCATACCTCGAGTATCAATACCAGATCATTAACAAAGCTACCACAAATTATTCATAACAAGTATCATAACAATAATAATAACAATAGCAATGACAACTCGAGTAACTAGCTAGTTCGGATAATAATACCTAACTAAGCCTTTCTTAAACCCCTCCTAGATGTCTGAATCTTACTATTCTATGTAAATATATACATATGTACAATAACCAAAGTGGGTCAGGTATACATAGGACCATATACAGAAAAATAGGAAAATAATTAACTGGGTAAACCTATTTTGGAAGCATCACAATACACAACAAACCCATCTGAACTATCTGGTAGAGTCAAAATTGGGGTTATAGTGAGTTAGTCTTCAACTCCTAAAAACTCTTCTTAAAATAATATAACCACTGGAACATGAATTTCTTCTAAGTCCACTACCCTAGGCTTAGAAGGTCCAATCAACATACAACACATCATAAACCATACTCATCATCCATACCTATTCTACCCTTATAAGGATAATAGATATAAGCTCATATTGGGGATAGGAAATGCTCATTCAAGACTAAATGCCCAGATATAATCTGTAATACCATAACCAATCAAAATACGATAAGTAACCCAATGTATAATCGCATATCATCAGTATCATAATCATCCTCCAAACTCAAATCGGTAAATATAATCAATATCATAATCATTCATTCGACTTGAACCAGTAAATATAATTAATATTTGAACTTAAACTGATAAATATATAATAAATATCTAGACTTTAATTGATATATATGTAATCAATATCCGCACTTAAGCTTATAAATATATAATCAATATTTGTACTTGAAATGGTAAATATATATATATATATATCTATATATATATGTTTGTATAATAAAGTCTTAGACTCTAAACTATGTCTAAAAAGAGTGTAACTTTATTAATCCATTGCCCGAATAAACTCTAGGACTAAATCATCATAAAAGTGTAAAAAGGATTGAAATATCTCTTGACTGCGGTAAATAGTAATAACACAATTGTGGACTGAAATCTATCACCATCAAATCTCTATATCATCATTTTAGTTTCAAAGTATCAAAAGTATCTATTAAGATGGTTCAATTTTTCTTATGAATAAATTCATTTAAAAGGTAAAAAGTGGGATTTTATCCCTTTTTAGGAAAAATAGTATAAAAATCATAATTTAGTTGGAATCATACCATTTACTACTATTAGTGATCATGAATGACTAAATCTATGCATGCCATCACCAGTATTCAAATAATAAAATCGTAAACATCAATATGTTGATAAACTACAACCATTTTCTCTACAAGGATTGAATATTTCCCAAAACTGAACCAATAAATATCATGAACATGGCCTCCAGTCAGAGAATATAACTAGAAATAGCTACAATATTATAATCATAGCCTTAGGCCCACGTGTACTACCGGCATAATCATAACATCATAATATGAGGAAAACTATCATAATCCACCTAGTAATACATAATCATTTCAATGGATTCATTAGTCACAACTATAACTAATTTTCTAACAACCTAGGGTAATAGGATTGTAGAGGTATAATAAGTATTTCAACTTAAGGGTCAAATACCCTTCTAGGTCCGAAGTTCAAAAGTTAGTCTAAGTCATGCCATACTACCCACAATTACATGCTAACATTCCTATATAACATGAAGCATATATAAAACATCATCTTAAGAGAAGAGTAGACAGAAGCCTACCTCGAAATAGATCCATAAATCCTTGCTTCATCCATAAAATATCGCCTTTACTCGATGACTTTAAAAAAATTACCATGCTATCAAAATCATAACCTGCATGCCATTAGGAGTCAAATGAGACCCAATTGCCATATAACTGGTTGAGTCAAAATTATGGTCAAGAAAGAGCCTGCGGTGCCCATAAATAAAATCCAAAATTTAACCCATCACGACGTCTCTTGAAATTGAAGGAAATTGTGCTCAAAAGTTTAGCACAAATCGAGTCTCAAATCAACCACTAAAGTTTAGGAATTCAAAGACCTAATTTCTAAAAATTTATCTAAAAATTGAAGGAATCTTACCATGAATTCAAAGGAAAATCACAAAATAATCAATAACTAAGCTCCCCAAATCATCTACATGTTTCAATCCCAATCTCTCTCAACTTTGAGGGTTTAGTTCTCTTGGAAATGGATGAGAAATGTCAAAAGGGGGCTAAAGAGTGGAATTTATACCCATTCAAGGTGCTCGAGTATCGCTATCGTGACATTGCGAGACTGCAAAAGGGAGTTGCAATCACAATTTATTCATTACAATTGTGCTTTTATCAAACAGAGAGAAAATCACATTATCTGATCATGATTTACCCTTTGTAGACATAATTCTACACAAACCTCGAGGGGCAATTGTGATTTACCCATTGTAATCATGGTCAAACCAGACCTGGTGCTCTAAATTTTCTTCTAAATCTGGAATGGACTTTGACTAAGTGTTTGGGATTTATTCAAAACCCCATGTGTGTAAAAGAAAATATTCTACTATACCAACTTCGACATTTTAGAATTAGGGGAACCATTAAAACTTTTATCTGAGATTGTTTTGACTAAGTATGGTGCCCATACCTATAGTTCCATTTTTCATATAATGTCCCGATTAGCCCAAAACAAGTCCAAAATCCTCGGGACCTAAACTAAGAATTCCCCTAGGATAAAATCGACTTTCTAGAGTTGATGGTGCTGCCAAAATTCTCATTTGAGGTCATCTACTAAGAGTTTTGGTCTGAGACTAAATCCTAAATAGCGAAAGATCCAAAATAGGGAAATGAGCCTAAAGTTTAAATGAACTATCCGATTATCAAACCAAGAGTTTAGGAAAGTCATAAATTACCTGTATATGCTATATGAAGGATTAAAATACCATAAATGCATGCAAATCAAGGAAATGACAAAGAGGGTCATCACAACTATTATGGTAGTTTTTGGCATCTAGTTGTAGTTTGGTATCCTTTGAAATATTTCATGCCTTAGTTATCTAGTTAGGACCCTGTTATAGTAAATTTTGGTCTCATTATATTTTATTATGATGTAGTATTTATGAGCTTCGGGCATGGTATTGAGTTGTGAAACCTTAGATTCCTCTTTTTTAACTAAGTTGTGCAAATGTTTATTTAAATGCATTTCAGTTACGGTTCAGGGCCACCATATATTCTATTTTTATTATTTAATGTGAATATTGGCACTGTTTATAGTATGGTATGGGTTTTATTAATATAATTGAGTATGGTTACCATCAGTTTTGATTTAAGTCTAGCATCTGGTTATGATATTATCCAGGAATTTTGCTACTGATTACTATTGATTGGGAGTTATGATTCCTTTGAGTATTAGTTTGAGACCGACATCAGATTATGAGTTTTTTTGTATATCACATATGTGGCCTCTCATTGTTTCCAATAATTTGTGATTCAAATCTGGCATATGACATCTTGTTATTTTCCACCACTACTGATTTGATCCCCATATTTGACCTCTCATTACTACCCATTGGTGTTGATTTAAGGCCAGTGCATATCTGAATGGCTACTATGGTTTCTTGGGATTGGTTCAATTATTAATTATTTACATATTTTTTCTATTATTACTTCTTATGTGTTCTACCATCTTATGGGAGAACGGTTGGGTAAATTTCTTTCTTTAGTGTGCCTGGCGGGCTTATGGGGGCCTAGTTAGGTTATGTTTGGTTTACCTTATTATTACTACATTATTTATCTTTAAGTATCACTTTTAGTTATTTCTTTATCACATTTTCATAGCTCGATAGATTTTACCTTTTATCCCCATTTACTATTGACATAGAATACACCCTTATATTTTAGTTATATTTTTCCTGTATTAAGATTAGCCAACCGATGATGCCTATGGAGTACCCATTACTTTGGTGCTCATACTACATTTTGCCTCTTTTCCCTAATGCATATCTGAGTACTAGAAGCCAGTGTTGACGTGATTTTTCTTTTTCTAGTACTGATCTGGAGTAAGGTAGGCTTGGTGTCGTCTAAGGCTGATCCTTATCCATCTATTCTAGTTGATTCTTTTGTACTAAAGACTACTTGTATATATTGTCTATATTTTAGATTTTATCTATTTCTCTGAGTATCTTTTAATAGTGGATCTAGTACCAACCTTACCAGGTCTTGGGAGGGATTTATTTGTATATTTTGGTCCACTTCCTTCTTTCATTCTTGATATACTTTATATATTCTATTTCTATATTTTCTTATTATTACTATTGTTATCATTTCTATTTGGTCTTTTCTAGTTTCTACCCATTAGCCTATTATCTAGCATTTTGGGCTATGGCTTCGCTTGCCTACTAGTGGGATAAGGTAGGCACGATAAAAATAATCTCATCTTCTTGATCCATTTCCATGTGTTCGGTCTATGTTAATTTTTAATATTTATTTGTTCACTCTTTTTGTATATGGATAGGATGCAAGGTGCGGGCGCTGGGGATCAAGAAATTGAGTTCGCTGCTAGAGTTTTGGTTAGGGGCCAAAGTTTACCAAGAGATCAGGTGCTGGATAGATCAATAACCCCAATTTTATATCAAGCTAAAGATCCATCACTTGATTATGTCATGGATCCTGATCCTGAGATAGATCTAGGTATTCTGTCATAACAGCAGCAAGTGGGCTAAGTTGTAGCCCAGGCTCTACTTAGGTTTATATCTTCTTCAGTCCTTTGGGATGCATTGGAACAGTTATTAGGGTTAGTTAGCAATCCAAAAATTATGGGAGATCAAATAGAAGCATAGGGTGGTATTGATTTAGGGGCATAACTTATAGCACTAACACCTAAGGCAGAGGTTCCACTAGCATTGTTATTCCCATTATCGGTAGTAGCCCAACCAGTAATGTCCACAAAGGAGTAGAATATTCTGGGCCAATTTCATAGATTAACTCTACTAAGGTTTTCCAGGAATCTAGGAGAGGATGCTTATGAGTTCCTATCTATTTGTGAGGAGAAGTTATGAAATTTGGGGTTGGTCGAGTCACGTGTAGTCGACTTTTTTGCTTATCCGCTAGACACAATAATAAAGAGGTGGTGTAGAGGTTATCTTTATTCTAGGATAGTTGTATCTCGATCGATGACTTAGACTCGGTTATTCGAGGCTTTCTTAAGGAAGTATATGCCTCACAACATGTGAAAGTGTCTTTAAGATGAGTTTTCTACTTTGAGACAAGTTTATATGTTTGTGGCTAAGTATGAGGCGAGATTGCATGAGTTATCTACCTCTATGATTCCACCTATGGAGTATGAGGGGATTTGATTCTTTATTAGGGGATTGAGATTACCCTCTATAGGGATACAAAGGGTTTGGGGACTTTAGAGAAGTATTTGTTGGACATACTTATTCAATAGAGGAGATGGACCATGAGGCCCAAGAGGGAAGCAATAAGTGACCTTATTACCAGGGCAGTTACAACAGGGCTATAGCGGCTCATAGTTTAGAAGTCAAGCATTTCATGGTTGGTACTGCTAAGATTAGCCTTATCAGCATCATAGTCAGCCTAGTAGGCCAGTTTAGTCATTGCTTCCAATATGAAACAGTGGTCAACCTGCTTATAGTGGTTTTAGTGATCAAAGTTGAATTTAACCTCAGAGAGGTTCTCAAATTGTATCACCGAGTTAGGGTAGTTATTTTGTATCCACTAGACCTTCTAGATAGAGCAGGGTGATCGGGGCATGTTATAACTCTAGCATTGTTAGTCACTTTACCCTTCAGTTTTCCCAACGTGGGTTGATTGAGTCATCAGTTCAGACTACACAACCGATTATATCAATGCCACCACCAGCAAAAGGTGGTTTATGGGGTCATATAAGTGGTCCCCAGGGTTATATAGGTTATCCAAGGAGAGGTCGGCATGTCATGACCCAATTTCTCAGGTCATGATGGCACCTACTATAACCCACCAGTAGGTAAGCCAACGCATAGTGCAAAAATACTTCTAATAGACAACCAAGAAAAATGAAGGAAGAACGGGGAAAAATATAATAAAAGACTAAAATACATTAGATAGTCCCAAAAACTGGTGGAGTCAGTACAAGAGATTCAAATATAATAAGGTTATAAAAATAAAATTCTAAATGAATATACTGATACAACCCTTCTTTGAATACAACATAGAGACTAGTCTAATACACAAGAGGGGGGATAGAAATATTCCGAATGCTAGGAGCTCACCCTATGTCTCCGAACCATAGTTGTTCCGCACAATGAACACAACAATGGTGAGACCCCACATTAGAATTTGCAGGTTGCAGAAGTGTAGTATGAGTTCCAAACATGTGGTACTCATTAGGAAACTACTACCTGAGCTCCAAAGATAATGAAAATATAATAGCAAGTAAGCCAAAATATAAACAACACTCAAATGTCTGGCAAACTATATAATAAATCTAATGAGACAATAATGTTAAATTATCCTAGTAATATCCAAGAAACTAGCATAATAAGTCTAAGGAGGTATTAAGGATGAACTATCCCATTCTAGACATACCTAGAATCCTAAGCACTACATCGCATATCACTAGCCATTATATGATAAAGAATAGAAGAAGGATGTATATATATGTATATAAGGCCATGAAATGGGTATACAACATGAATAAATAAGAGGGGGGATATACGATAATACCATATCTACTATAGATAGATACATATACATAATCAAGGTTAACTATAGGTACAACCTAAGTAATCACACTAGCATCTCAAGGCCTCCTAATAGGAATAGGAACTAGTGCTAACTTAATCAGGGTTCAAATCCATAATATCTAACCATGGGATAATCATTTGAATAAAATAATTGTAAGATAAAAGAATAAAAAACATACCTCAAATCTCAATACCAGTCCAATAACTAACATGTCATGAACTAACCTTAATAATAGGGACTAGTCCAAACAAATAATACCTAAATGGGACTTTCATAAACCACTGATGTCATAGACTCAAAAAGTTCTATCAACAACTAATAGACAATAGTCAAATTGATAGGTAATGTGCATGCAATCTCATAATACCATAATCAACCCAAGTACCATAAAGTAACCCAGTGTATACACTTTTTCTAGCTCAACGTCTTGCAAATGCAGGACCTACGATGATCTCTCTTCTCCGGCATGATGGTTCCTAGACAAGAGGACCCTAATGGGTTTAGGAGTACCCATATACACCAACCTGGTCTCGATCTAGGATTTCCAATAACCATCATCATCAATCAACTTTTTCCAGTATCAAATATACATATATACATATGAAATAGCCGGTCTAGAATCATGGCTAAAAGAGTATATGTTCATAAATTGATTGCCCAGGGTAAACTCCCAGACTAAATCATTATAAATGTATGGAAAGGGTAGAAATATCTTACGATCGGGGTAAATAGTAGTAGCAAAATCATGGATCAAAATCTATCTCGGTCAAATCTCTAAAACATTATTTTCTGTCGCAAGGGCATATAAGTTATTCATTAAGATAATATGATTCCCATTTTGAAAGAATCTATTTAAAAAGTAAAAAGTGGGAATAATTCTCTTTTTTAGAAAAACAGTCAAAAAACCATATTTTTAGTTGGAATCATACAATTTACTATCTAAGCGATCATGAATGTATCAAATTTATGCATGCCATCAGCAGTATCTAAATAGTATGTATAAGCATCATTATGTCTATAAAATACAAACACTTTCCTTACAAGGATAAAACACTTCCTGGATCCAACCAATATCATAATTATGGGCTTGGGACAAATACTATATATCTGATGTAGCCATAGCATCATAATTTGGAAAAATGATCACAATCTGCCAAGTTACTCCTAACTCATTAAACATTATACTAAAGTATTATAAGTCTCAAGTATGCTTAAATTACTAGCAACATAAGGTAATAAGATCATAGAACCTTAATAAGTATTTCTCCTTAAAGATTAGTTACCCTTCTAGCCTCAAATTCATAATTTAGGCTAAGTCATGGTGTTCTAACCACAATCACGTCCTAACATCCCTATCACACATAAAACATATACAAAACACTATCTCAATAAGAAGAGTAGATAGAAGCCTACCTCAATGATGAATCATAATTGTTGAATCGTCCACTAATCATTCGTCTTCACTCAATGATATCAAAATGCCATAACAATATCAAAATAGTAACATACATGTCATTAGGAGTAAACTAATACCAATATTGCTATATTAAGAGTTGGATCAAATTATGAGTCTAGAATGGGCCCGCAAGGCCCACAAAAAAAATCTAAAATTGAACCTATCACGAGATCCCTTAAAGGACAGAGAATGTGTGCTTAAAATTTGAGCACAGATGGAGCACAAATCAGGTCTCAATTCGACCCTCAAAATTTAGGAATTTATGACCTAATTTCTAAGAATTTTACCAAGAATTAAGGTAGAAATTGAAAGAAAAATTAATAGGAAAGTACCAAGAAGAGTTAGGTTAGCTTACCTGAACTTATATGTATGATTTCCCACTTTTTCATCTCTTTGAGATCTCAACTTGGTGTAAAGATGGTGGAAGAAGTGATAGAAAATTGGGTAAGGAAAAGGGTTTTAAAGCTACCAGGTGCCGCTTAAGTGACAACTGCTTAAGTGGCTCACCTACTGCATAGGATATCTATTGCAAAAGGTAAATTACCACTTAAGAAACATCAAGTAAACTTAAGTGATTTGGCAACCCTAGGTCAGGTAATGCTTAGGAGACCCATAGGCTGCTTAGGAGATGCCTGCTTAAATGGACAAATCATCGCATAAGTAACTATTGACCAGATGGTCAATGTTGCTTAAGCAATACATTTTTCCATACGTGATGATTGCTTAAGCAGTTGTATCAGTAACTTAATATACAAAATTTTACCAAGTCCAAAATATATTTTGATCGGGTGCTCAAGATTCTTTCAGAACATCGTGTTTGCAAAAAAAACTATGTTACCATACCAAATTTGGCATTTAGAACTTAATGGAACCATCAAAACTTTTATCCAAGATCATTTCCACAAAGTGTGGGACCCACTGTAACACCCTTAAATTTCATCCCGAGATGCCACATGGTGCTTAGGGATACACATAGCCCCAAGCTAACCCTTAGAGCTAGATACAACCTCAAGGACTTCAATTCAACAATAGTCATGCACAACAAAGAGATATACCACATTGGGTTCAAGAGAAATACTGGAGAATACTAATCTGTACAACCAAAATATATTGAATGTCTGTACATACCAACCCTCTAGTCTGACAAAGCCTCTATACATCAAAATCAAGGAACCAATGGGACAAACCCCCTACTGACTCAGACAGTACTGAAATCCATAACAACAGAATGATATCACCAAAAATATAGACACGATCCTCGAACCATGAGGACTCACCATTGAGGGAACGTAGTTGAGGCATCAAATATCGCTAACGCAACTGCGGCTGAGTACCTGAACCTACATTATGAGAAAATGTAGCCCATAGGAAAATATGTGGGTCAGCACTTTGGAATGTACTGAGTATGTGGGGGTGCATGCAACAATACAAATATCATCATCAATTTCATAAAATTATGCATATGTACAATGATGGCTTACTTGGCTTGAGTTAGATTAAAACATACTTTTCATGATCTCATAGTAAATAAATCATATGATAGAAACCTCATAAATCATCATAAATAACACAACTCTTCAACTCAAGACTTAGAGTGACTCGGTAATTCAAGAAACTCAACTCTTATGGACATGGGAGGTTCTTATAACCGACATAAACCATGTGAGCTACATGGAGTCCAATATTTTACCCTTCTAAGGAGAGAACCCCACATTGGCGGGAGCGTCGTACTCTTACCAGGGAGTACAACCTAAATTTAGTGATCATAATCTCATACTCGGCCTCTGGCCCACAATTATCAATATTAATACTACGCTGGCACATAGTTTTAGGGGAAATACCACATCTCAGAACGCGTTAGGAAATCCACCACAAACATCACAATGGTATATCATGAAGATCAAATCAAATCTCTTTCTCATTTATCAAATCATAATCAATTTGTGGATTCCTAACTCGACTCAAATCAAATCAATCTTTCTCAATATCAAAATATATCAATTCATTAAATCATAGAAACATCAATAACTTCGAAGAAATATCAAGACTCATTGTAATAACTCAATCTAATTAATCAATAAACTCAATAATCCAATTTGTCATAAGTAAGCTTAAAGCTTGACACATATCTTGAAAGCACTTAAATTATCAACTCATGGTAGAAATACGAAATTCACAATATTAAATATCAAGTCATAACTTGGGAATAGTAAAATAATCATGTATAACAAATCCTGAACAATTTATATTCTCATAATCTCATGATGAAGTAATTTGGGCTTAAATCCACTTGCAAAATCATATAAATCCATGATAAAAATCAAAGCTTTGGGCACAAGAACGAAAGAACTGCTCTTGTTCAAAACCCCACATACCTTAATCTTTGAAATTGGATGAATTCTAGTGCTTGAGACTCTATCTGCACTTGTAATAAATGATTCTCGAAGCCCACAGTATGAGGAACTTGATTCTTGAAGAAATTTGAAGATTTATGGATGATTTTTGGAAGATGAATGTCCTTAAATAAAAACCCTAGATATATTTCTTAAGAAAATTTAAAGAGAGAATGAAGAAATTAGGGTTTAGATGGGAATTCTCATATATATGGGGGCCTCCAAAAGATGGAAAAAGACCAAACTACCCTTGAAAAAATGTTCTTTAATTGCTGGAAAAAGAATAGCTGACGACATTCGTGACAAGTCATCTGACTCGTGACAAGTCGTCACAAAATGTAGTCACAAAAGGGTGGATTTTATGATTTTCTGCTTAAGGTTGACGACATTGTTGATAAGCCGTCACACTTGTGAAAGCTTATCACAAAAGGTCGTCACTCAGTTTTCCTGCCTGATATGCTAGAGTAAAATGGGCATAACTCTTGGCTCCGATACCAAATTTAGGTGAAATTGGTATCGTTGGAAAGCTAATTCAATTATCTATCTTTTGGTAGGTCAGGAGCTCAACTATTCATAGTATAATGATATATATTCTCAATTGAAGTTGAATATGGAAATATCCTTCCCAAGAATTCAATTGGTAAGGAATGTTTTGATTCACCTAATCGCTAGGACATGTTTGAGGCTTTAATACATATTACCCTTGATCAGAAAACAACCAAAGCACTATAATTTACTACTCATGAGCTTGAGTCATGGTTGCACTATTGGTAAAAGTCTCGGGGTATTACAATATCTTACCCTTGTAAACATTCATCCTCGAATGTTGCCATATAGGCCAAGAATAAGAGAAAATGAGGACGTATAGCTGGAACGACCCACTCAAAGGGCTTACTTTACTCTACACCTTCGGATAGTCTACAAAATGCATGAATTCATGATAAAAGTGACACACATCTAAATCTTTAACAAGAAGAGGGTGGAATTAAGAAACAATGGTACCTTCTGCTCGCTTCGAACTCACAGAAAAGAGGTGAGGGTACTTGGCTCGCATATCAGCTTTGGCTTCCCAAGTAGAACTGTCAACAGATTGATTTCACCAAAGCACTTTAACCAAAGGAAATTCTTTGTTCCTTAGCCTACGGATTTAAAAATCCAAAATCTCAACTGAAATCTCCTCAAATGAAAGGCTATCCTGAATATCTAAGTTTTCAGAAGAATCAACCACGACAGAATCACCAATACACTTCTTAAGCATGGAAACATGAAATACCGGATGAACGCTCGATAACTCTATAGGTAACTCCACCTCATATGCTACTTTCCCAACACGACTCAAAATCCTATATGGACTGATATAACAGGGACTAAGCTTTCCCTTCTTCCCAAATCTCTTCACCCCTTTCATGGGTGAAACCTTCAAGTACACCAAATCATTAACATTAAACTCAAGATCTTTTCTTCTTACATCCACATATGACTTCTGACGACTTTGAGCGGTCTTCAATCTTTCTCATATCAACTTAACATTTTTCATAGCCTCAAACATAGAATTAGGCCCAATCACAGTTGCTTCTCCTACTTCAAACCAACCTATAGATGATCTACATCTTCTCCCATACAAAGCTTCGAACGGGGCCATCTGAATACTAGTATGGAAACTATTGTTATACACAAATTCGATCAATGGCAAGTGCTCATCCCAACTATCTTTGAAATTAAGTGCACATGCTCTCAACATGTCCTCCAAAGTATGAATAGTCCTCTCAGGCTGACCATCAGTTCTCGAATAAAAAGCATAACTCAAATGAACTTGGGTACCAAGATCCTTCTGAAAAGATCTCCAAAACTGGGAAGTAAACTGAGTACCCCTATCAGAGATAATAGCCAAAGAAACTCCATGTAATCTAACTAACTCACAGATATATAATCTAGCATAATCCTCAGCCGTATAAGATAAATGCACTGGCGAGAAATAAGCTGATTTAGTCAATCGGTTTATAATAACCCAAATCAAATCTTGATGACGACGAGAAGGAGGCAAACTAATTACAAAATCCACATTCACTTCTTCCTACTTCCAAGTAGGAATGCTAAACTCTTGCATTACACCACTGGGCCTTTGGTGCTATACCTTAACCTGTTGACAAGTAGAATACTTGGCAACAAATCCTAATATGTCTTTCTTCATACCGTTCCACCAATAGATTTCCCACAAATCACGGTACATGTTGGTAGCACCGGGATGAATAGAATATTGTGTGCCATGCACTTCAGCCATAATTCTCTGCCTTAGATCATCAACATCGAGTACACATAATCTACCCTGCAATCTCAACACACCATCTCCCCTTGGGAGAAAACCTCTACCTTTTGGTCCTTAACTGACTCCTTCAGTATGACCAAACTAGGATCTTTGTCTTGCTTCTCCTTTACCTCTGAGACCAAAGAGGACTCGAAACTACTCTGAACTAACATACTTCTTTCAGTAGAATTAAGTAATCTAACACCCAACCTAGCCAAACGATACACATCATAAGCCAATTCTTTCTTATTATTCTCTACATGAGCTACACTACCCATATACAACCTACTAAAAGCATCTGCCACAACATTGGCCTTGCCTGGGTGATACAACACACTTATATTGTAGTCTTTTAGCAACTCTAACCATTTTTTTTGTCTAAGATTCAATTCCCTCTGAGTAAACACATGTTGCAGGCTTTTGTGATCAGTAAACACATCAACATGAACACCATACAAATAATGTCTCAAGTTTTTCAAAGCAAAAACTACAGCTGCTAATTCAAGATCATGGGTTAGGTAATTCTTCTCATGAGGCTTTGACTATTTAGAGGCATAAGCTATAACTTTACCCCTAAACCAACTTTAGAAGTGTCATAATATACCACAAAACCATCAGTACCAATGGGTAAAGCTAACATTGGGGCTGAAGTGAGTCGAGTCTTTAACTCCTAAAACCTATTCTCACAAGGTTTCGACCACAGGAACTTTACTTTCTTTTGGGTCAACCGGATCATGGGATACGCAATTGAAGAGAATCCCTCAACAAAACGATTCTAGTAAGCATCTAGACCTAAGAAACTCCTAATGTCAGATGGGGAGGTAGGTCTAGGCTAATTTTTTACAGCTTCTGTCTTATGGGGATCGACTCTAATACCTTCGGCGGAAATGATGTGACCCATAAAAGCAACTGACCTTAGCCAAAATTCACACTTGCTAAATTTAGCAAATAATTGATGATTTTTAAGAGTTTGCAAGATAATTCTAAGATGGTCGGTATGATCATCCTCTCTTTAGTAATACACAAGAATATCGTCTATGAATACAATGACAAACATATCAAGATATTTCTTGAACACTCAATTCATGAGGTCCATGAAGGCTGCTGGAGCATTGGTTAACCCAAAGGACATGACAAGAAACTCAAAGTGACCATAAAGGGTTCAGAAGGCTGTCTTTAGAATATCACACTCTTTCACTTTAAGCTAATGATAGACGGATGTAAGGTCAATTTTTGAGAAGTAGCTCGCACCTTGTAACTGATCAAACAAGTCATCAATTGGGTACTTGTTCTTGATAGTTACCTTGTTAAGTTGATGGTAATCAATGCACATATGCAATGTACCATCTTTCTTATGCACGAATAGAATAGGTGCACCCTATGGGGAAACACTAGGTCTGATAAAGCCTTTGTCTAAGATATCTTTGAGCTGCTCCTTCAACTCTTTAAGTTCTACAGGAGCCATACGATATAGAGAAATAGAAATAAGCTGAGTGTCAGGAAGGAGATCAATCCCAAATTCTATTTCTTTATCAGGTGGGACCCCTAGGAGATCTTCTAGGAAAACATCAGGAAACTCATTAACAATAGTAACAGACTAAATAGTCAGAGTCTCAGACTTGAGGTCTTTAACTCAAACTAGGTGATAGATGTAACCCTTGGAAATCAACTTCCTAGCTTTGAAGTACGATATAAAATGGCTCTTCGGAGTTACAAAACTCCCGGACCACTCAAAAATAGGGTCATCTGGAAACTAAAACTTGACCACTTGGATACGACAATCTATAGATGCATTGCACGAGTGAATTCAACCTATACTGAGAATAGTATCAAAATCAACCATATCTAGCTCAATCAAATCAACACATATGACCTGATGAAAGACAGTGATAGGACACTTCTTATACACTTATTTAGAAATAATAAATTCTCCTACCAGGGTAGAAACCAGAATAGGCTCAGGAATCCATTCAGGGTCCATCTCAAAATTTTCAGCAACCAGAGGTATCGCATAAGAGAAACTCAAACATGGGTCCATCAAGATACATACATCAAAATGAACATCATGGAGCATACCAGTTATAACATCTGGAGAGTCCTCCTACTCCTAGTGAGGTGGTATAGCATAGAAGTGATTCTCGTATGAACTGCCAGCAGTACTAGAGAAGGTGCCCTGAGGAGGAACTGGGCAGACTACGGGAGCGGAGGCACTAGTAGCCTGACTTTGGGGACGAGTTTCTCGACTTCTCCATCTAGCATATGAACAATCTATAAGTTGGTGGCCCAACTTGTCACAACCAAACAAACCCTATGATTAACAAAACACTCGCCAAAATGATCTCTACCACACTTGGCACATGAAGGAGGACGAGGTCTATTACCTATATTTTCTAAGACCTAGAAAGGATAGGCCTGTTTCCCTTCTCCTGCCTATTTCTAGGTGCAGGATCACTAACTAAGAACAGAGCGGGCATAAACGGACGTCCCTAGAATTAAGGGAAGTTCCCTCCATGGAATCTGGATTGACTAAATCCCTATTGCTCTGATCTAGCTCTTTTATTCCCTCTTACTCTCTTCCTCTCTTTCTCCTTATTATCTTTAATTTGTTGGGCATGTATCGTCAATCAAAAAAGGTCCATATCCCTATTAAGCATAGCAAATATACATTCTTTCACAACGTAACTCAACACGCCGGTCATGAACTTGATTATGATGGTCCTGGAGTCAGCCATCATACTAGGAGCATATTTGGATAACTGATTGAATCTAAGATAATACTCCTTAACAATCATGGAGCCTTGTCTCAAATTCATGAATTCTTCTATATTTGCTTCCCTTATCTCAAGAGAAAAGAATTTGTCCAAGAACGCATGTTGGAATAACTGCCAAGTCATGGGAGTGGTATTCTCCCCTCTACTCATTCTCCATATCTCTACCCAATCATATGCAACATCTCTCATTCGATAGGCAGCCAATTTAAAACTCTCCTCCTCAATCACGTGCATAATCAAGGTGATCTTTCTCACTTAATCCAAGTATATCTGTGGGTTTTCTCCTACCTTTGACCTATCGAACTTAGGTGGATTCATCCACATAAAGTCATGAACTCAAGATGCAGTAGAATTATTCTCTTACAGAGGCAGAATAGTAGCCTGGGAGTTAGCTTGAGCATGGGCAGTAACTACCTAGGCTAGCACCTGAAAAGCTACTCAGAATTCCATATGAGACATATGATTGTTCAAGGGATCAACGAGTTAAGATTGCTCATTGTTTCTACAAGCTCGATGAGGAGGCATTTTCTATTATAAGAGTGCACGAGTTAATCACAGCTAAAGAGATAACTGTAGGCACGATAAACTTTAGAAAGAAAGAAATAACTTTTCCTAAAATGTTTCGTAGCCTCGTGCTCATAGATGTGGCATGCTACACACTGATGATCAACACTATATGTAATGCGGCTTGTCGGACTCCTTAGGACTCCTTAAACCTTAGGCTCTAATACCAAGCTTTATAACGCCCCAAAATTTCATCCTAATATATGAAACAGTGCTTAGGGATACACGTAGCCCCAAGCTAACCCTCAGAGCCAGACACTACAAAAAGGAATTTAATTCAACAATAGTCATGCACAACAAAGAGATATACCACATCGAGTTCAAGAGAAATACTGAAGAATACTAAACTGTACAACAAAAATATATTTAATGTCTGTACATACCAACCCTCCAGTCAGACAAAGCCTCTATACATTAAAATCAAGAAGCCATTAGGACAGACCTCCAACTAACTCAGACAATACTGAAAGCCATAAGAGAACAATATCACCAAAAATATAGACATGATCCTTGAACCATGAGGACTCGCCACTCATGGAACGTATTTAAGGAACTTGAATATCGCTAACGAGGTTGAGGATGAGTACCTGAAACTACATTACCGGAAAATATAGCCCATAGGAAAAGATGTGGGCTATCTCTTTGGAATGTATTGAGTATGTGAGGGTGCATGCAACAATGCAAATATCATCATCAATTTCATAAAAATATACATATGTACAATGATGGCTCACTTTGCTTGAGTTAGATTGAAACATACTTTTCATGATCTCATAGTAAATAAATCATATGATAAAAACCTCATAAATCATCATAAATAACACAACTCTTCAACTCAAGACTCAGAGTGACTCGATAATTCAAGAAACTCAACTCTTATGGATATGGGAGGTTCTTATAACCGACATAAACCGTGTGAGCTACAGAAGTCCAACATTTTTCCCTCCTAAGGAGAGCACCCCACATTGGCAGGAGCAGCGTACTCTTGCCAGGGAGTACAACCTAAATTTAGTGATCACAATCTCATACTCAGCCTCTGGCCCACAATTATCAGTATCAATCCTATGGTGGCACGTAGTTTCAAGGTAAATACCATATTTTCTGCTCGGTGTTAAATACTACTCTCAGACACAATCTTAGAACACGCTAGAAAATCCACCACAAATATCACAAGGGTATATCATGAAGATCAAATCAAATCTCTTTCTCATTTATCAAATCATAATCAATTTGTAGATTCCTAACTCGACCCAAATCAAATCAATCTTTCTAAATATCAAAATGTATCAATTCATTAAATCATGGCAATATCAATAACTTTGAAAAAATATCAACACTCATTGTAACAACTCAATTTCATGAATCAATACATTCAACAATCCAATTTTTCATAAGGAAGCTTAAAGCTTGACACATATCTCGAAAGCTCTTAAAATATCAACTCATGGTAGAAATATGAAATTTACAACATTAAATATCAAGTCATAACTTGGGAGTAGTAAAATAATCATGTATAACAAAGCTTGAACAATTTATATTCTCATAATTTCATGATGAAGTAATTTGGGTATAAACTCGCTTGGAAAATCATAAAATCCATAATAGAAATCAAAGCTTTGGGCACAAGAGCGAAAGAATTGCTCTTGTTCAAAACCTCACATACCTTAATCTCTGAAATTGGATAAATTCTAGTGCTTGAGACTCTATCTGCACTTGTAATAAATAATTCTCAAAGCCTACACTATGAGAAAAATGATTCTTGAAGAAATCTTAAAGATTTATGGATGATTTTTAAAAGATTAATGTCCTTAAATAAAAACCCTAGATATATTTCTTAAGAGAAGTGGAAGAGAGAATGACAAAATTAGGGTTTAGATAGGAATTCTCATATATATAGGAGCCTCCAAATGATGAGAAAAGACCAAAATACCCTTGCAAAAACGTCTTTTAGTTGCTGGAAAAAAAATAAAAGACGACATTCATGACAAGTCATCAGACTTGTGATAAGTCATCAAAAAATGTCATCACAAAAGGGTGGATTTTATGATTTTCTTCTTAATGTTGATGATATTAGTGATAAGTCGTCACACTTGTGACAGCTTATCACAAAATGTCGTCACTCAATTTTCCAGCCTGACATGCTTGAGTAAAATGGGCATAACTCTTGGCTCCGATACTGGATTTGGGTGAAATTGGTATCGTTGGAAAGATAACTCAATTATATATATTTTGGCTGGTCATTAGCTCAATAATTCGTAGTATAACTACAGATATGATCATTTGAATTGAGTAGAGAAATATCCTTCCCAAGAATTCAATCGGTAAGGAATGTTTTGATTTATCTAATAGTTAGGACATCTTTGAGGCCTTAATGCACATCACCCTTGATATGAAAACAACCAAAGCATTATAATTTACTTATGATGATCTTGAGTCATGGTTTCACTATTGGTTAGTCTTGGGGTATTACACCCACACCTCTAATTTCATTTTTCACATAATCCACCTAATAGCCCAAACTGAGTCCAAAAGCCTTAAGACATAAACTAAGGGTCCCCCTAGCCTAAAATGAACATTCATGCTGATGGATCTATCAAAATTCTCATCCAAGGTCATCTACTAGGATTTTTGTTCTAAGACCTAATCCTAAACAACAAAAGCTTTGAAATAGAGAATGAGCCTAAAATATGAATGAACTTTCTGATAATCAAATCGACTATTCTAGAAAGTCATAAATGACCTTTAACCACTGTGGAAAGGCTCAAAATGCCAAAAATAGATACAAATTAAGTGTATAACCTAGAGGACATTATAGGGAAGGTGGTCGAATAATCAACTAGTCTAGTAGTGGACAGGGTTATTCACATGCTATTCCAGGTGTACAAAAGGTTGAGTCTTCAGATAGTGTGATCCCATCTATGATTTTTATATGCCATTAGCTATCTTTTTCTTTGTTTGATCTTTGTTCCACATTTTTATATCTTTCTTCTTATTTTGCATTATGGTTGGGTTATGCTTGGATTCTTTATCTATGCCATTGCATGTGGCTACTATCGTACCGAGTACATAGATCTTTTTTGGTCACTATTCTTGAGTGTGATACTTAGATTGATCTCATTGCTTAAGATACGATACATATCTATGTAATACTAGGCATAGACTAGTTATCTCCTTACCATGTGATTTTTGATTTCTTTTCTAAGACCATTACCTTAGCCATGCCTAGTATACCCTCGGTTGTACAGTAGGATTTTGTTAACCAAAAATTTATGGGGATTATTTCTCACATTCAGTCTAAGAGAGTGATATTAAGGGGTTGTAAGTCATTTCTTGCTTATGTTTGGGAATTTAGTGCTGAGAGACTGTTGCTTGACTTATTTCCTATTGTTTGTGAGTTTGTTGATGTGTTTCAAACGATCCTACCTAGCATTTCTCCAGCGTGTGATATAGACTTTATTATAGACCTTGAGCTTCTCACTCAACCTATTTCAATGCTTTTTATTGTATGGCTCCTACTGTGTTAAAGGAGCTAAATAGTTAGATTTAGGATCTAATAGGCAAAGGTTATCATACAAAGTGTATCACCTTGGGTGCTTTATTTCTATGTGTTAAGTAAAAGGATTGCTCTATGCGTATGTGTATTAACAACAGGCATATGAATAAGGTGACGGTGAAGAACAAATATCCTATACCTCATTTTAATGATTTGTTTGACCAACTTCAGGGTACAACAGTGTTTTCTAAGATAGATTTATGGACTGGTTACCATCAATTGAGAGTTAGAGCTACGATCATCTCTAATATAGCCTTCGGGACTCATTATGATCATTAGGAGTTCTTGGTAATGTATTTTGGATTGACTAATGCTCCAATAGCTTTATAGATTTAATGAATCGTGTGTTCAAACTGTATTTGAATTCCTTTGTGATAGTGTTCATTAATGACATTATAGTATATTTAAGGAGTAGGAAGGATCATGAGCAGCATTTTAGGACTATGCTCCACCCTTTGAGAGATCATCGATTTTATACCAGGTTCTTAAAGTGTGAGTTCTAGCTTGATTCTATAGCATTCATGGGGCATGTAGAGTTCAAGGATGGTATTATAGTGGACCCAAAAAAGATTGAAGATATTCGTAGTTGGGCTAGGCCACCTATTGAGGTTCATAGTTTCATTGGGTTGGAAAGTTACTACAGTTAGATCATTGAGGGTTTTTTCTATTATAGCTCATATGACAAATTGACCAGGAAAGAGGCTTTTTTTTAATGGTCTTTAAGTTGTAAGGTGATCTTTATGAAGCTCAAGGATTTTCTTACTTTATCTCCTGTTCTAAATCTTCCAATTAAGGGTAAGGGTTGTACTGTCTACTCTGATACATCTGTTATTTGTTTGGGGTGTTTTTTGATATAGCGGGGTCGTGTTATTATATATGAATCAAGGTAGCTGAAGGTACATAAGCACAACTATCCCACTCATGATTTGGAGTTGGCAGTGGTAGTGTTTGTGCTTAAGATTTATAGACGCTATATCTATGGGGTTTGTTGTGAGATATTTAGTGATCACTATAGTCTTTAGTATATTATGACATGGAAGGAGCTTGATTCGAGGTAGCATAGATGGATTGAGTTGCTGAAGGATTATGGCATCTATATTCTATACTATTCGGGTAAGAATAATGTGGTAGCAGATGCCTTAAGCTAGAAGGCAGTGAATATGGGTAGCTTAGCTTTCATTCTAGTTTCATAGTGACCGTTGGCTTTGGACATCTTGTCTTTAACTAAATTAAAGAGCTATTTAGATATTTCCGACCCAAGAGGATTATTGCTAGTGTTGAGACTATATCTACCTTACTAGAAAAGATTTAAGGTCATCAGTTTAAGGATTATAGGCTTTGTAGTATTTGAGGGAAGGTGTTAAGATGTTAGTCCAGGAGGACAACCCTAGATTTTGAGGGTGTACTGAGATTTGACTATCCCATCTGTGTTTTGAGAGATGGAGATATGATCAGTTGATTCTTTGAAAGGCTCATAGCTCTAGATTCTCTATTCACCATATGTCATCTAATATGTATAACGATTTGAGGCAACACTATTAGTGGAGTACTATATGGAGAGATATTGATAGTTTTATGGGATGCCTTGGTTGTCAGCAGGTAAAGATTGAGCATCATAGACATGGTGGATCTCTTAAGCAGCTAACCATTCTTGAGTGGAAATGAAAGTGAGTTACGATGGATTTCAAGGGTGGATTATCTTGCACCTTCTATGCTTTTGATAACATTTGGGTCATCATGGATTTATTACCAAGTCTACCTATTTTATTCCCATTCTAACCTCTTACGGGCCGAGAGGTTAGCTGGTGTTTATATTCAGGAGGTGGTTTCCTTACATAGGGTACTTTTCTCTATCATTTCAGACCGAGGCTCTCAATTCACTTCTACCTTATGTAGGACATTTCAGAAGGAGTTGGGTACTCAAGTTGATCTTAGCATTACCTTTCATCCCTCGATTGATAGGTAGTGGGAGCAGACTATTGAAGTGCTGGACGACATGCTACATACTTTTTTGTTGTATTTTGTGGGTCAGTGGGATCAGTTTCTACCTTTGGATGAGTTTGCCTATAAAAATATCTTCCATTTAAGCATTCAGATGGTCTTATTTGAGGTGTTGTATGGTAGGTGATGTCGATCTCCAATTGATTAGTTCAAGACTTCTAAGGATAGGCTTCATGGTGTAGATTTTCTTCGTGAGTCATTGGACCGAGTTTGGGTGATTTAGGATAGGTTGCAAGCATCTGAGAATAAGAAGAGTAGTTACATTGACTATAAGCATCATATATTGAGGTTTAGAGTTGGGGATAGGGTATTCATGAAAGTATCGCCCATGAAGGGCATTATGAAGTTTGGAAGGAGGGACAATATCAGCCCTGATATATTGGACATTTTGTGATTCGATAGATAGTTGGGGAGGTATCATATGTGTTGGCATTGCCTCCTTCCACATAAGCCATCCACTTGTGGTTTCATGTGTCTATGTTGTGGCAGTACATTCTAGATAAGTTTCCCATGCTTCAATGGGACTCGAATCCATTGGATGAGAGGTTGGCCTTTGTATAGGAGACTGTGTCCATTTTGTCTAGAGATGTCAGATGATTGTGCTCCAGGAGCATTCTAGTAGTTAAGGTTTGCTGGTGTCATCATCCAGTTGAGGAGGATACCTGTCACGACCCAAACCAGGGCCTGTTCATGACGGGTATCTCAAGTCCCACGTGGACTGGAGACCAGCCCCTACACCTAACCAAGCAAACATAACATTCCCAGTGAAATTCCTAACATATAAAAAGATAGATTTAAGAATTAATAATATAACTATGATCAATATCCAACAAACCAACTGAAACAACCTACCAACACCCAAGTCCACAGTAATCTAACAAAGCCTTCTAAACAAGAACCAAGACTGAATATCCATAAAGTGTTGGGACATTCCCCCAACTATAGCCTAAAACAAGTCTAAACAATCTAAGACATAAGAGATTAAAACATGAAATGTAGAATTCCTATGTATGGAAGCTTACCACTTCAATGTCAACTCACGAACTGATCCCGAATCTGAATCACTGGATTGGAGAAATAAAAGTATGGCCAATTCTTGCATCGCATTAGGATACAGCATCCAAAGACAATTAGCAGGGTAAATTCTAGCATGTAACTCATGGATAAGGATAACATAATGCCATGATAAATAATTTCAAAATTACTCAAAATCCAATACATGTAATCAAATAAATATACGTACATACATATATATATATATATATATATATATATATATATATCACATGTCAGGAGAGGGTACAAGTCTTAACATGCACTTTAAAACTTTATCCTAGGTCGTGTAGCTCAACCATCATATAATAGTACCCACGGGCTATAAAGGCCCCAGCTCTGACCCTCTGGTCGGGCCCTAGTGTGTGAAGAAGCAAAAACTAGAGAAAAATCATATACATATGCATGGGGGAATCAAACCCTCCAATCATATACTAAGGTGACTTAAGCACTGGATCATGAAATATGATATGGGGGACTCAAACCCTACAATTATAATAATAATAATAAAGGTGGACTCAAAACACCTGGTTACAAGCAATGGGACTCGAACCCTCATGCTATAACGACCCCTGTACTATCTATTATTGTTTCAAATATCGGTCACTCAGACCTCTACTATCATATCTCAGCTATACAATTCTCTTTTAAATCCCAATTAAAAACATTTAACACATATTCCCAGTTGAGTAAACCAATTATGAATTAAGGTATTTCATTGGTATCATCATACTAACATCACTTGAAAATTCATTATCATGCCGTGTAAATTATTTAGCTATCTAAGACTCTAACCCATCGTCTGAAAGGACTTCAAAATAGTTAGTAATTTGGGACTCAAACTCTTTTAATTAATTTGGGACTCAAACCTATTTAATCAATTCGGGACTCAAACCCGTTTAGCCAACCAAGCCCCAAGGCTCCAATTCAAATCAACTTATAGCCACCAAGGACTTTATAAAGCTATTTACCTTATTACCCTTTTTGACAATGAATTTGTTCAAGTAGACAAGTCAAATCATGTTACAAGGCCATTATCATTACCAAATTCACAATTAGGTTTAGGGCACACAATTTCCAAAGCCACAAGTCAAGGAAAAACCATTTAAATTTGGGGAAAACATGACCCCTTTTGTTTATCAACCTAACCCATGCACCGCACAAGTCTTAAAACCATTATAAAGCATATATAATGTATTATGAACCATGGGAAGTCAATTCAGAGATCTATCATGTCAAAATCCCTCAACTATGTCAAAACTCTTATTTTCAATCACATAAACAAACATGTATTTTCATGAAAAAAAGATATTAAGTTTAAGGGCAGAGTCACATGCCTGAAATATTCACAATTATGGAGAACAAACCTTGAATTGACCCCTAGTACTCAACCTTAAGGAAATCCTAGCTTGCTTTGCTTCAGGGAGTTTGAGAGGGAGGAGGATATGTTTTGATTGTGTTATGGATGAGAATAAAGTATCTATAGGGTTTATAGGTCGTGGGTTATGTTTAGGGAAAAGGGAAATATCCAAAATACCCTTAGTAAAAAGACTGAAAAATAACTCGTCAGTCCTTACGGGTGACCTAACAACTTGTAGGGACATTCTATGACTTGTACCTTCCATTCGTAACAAAACCAGAACCCCCTTGGGCTCTTCCATGTAAACCCTACAATTCGTAGGGTCAAGTCATGTCTCAATTGTTTCAATATAGGCATTACACTGGACACATTACGAAATACCCTTCTTACGACTCGCTAGAAGTCTATAAGACTCGTTAAGTCTAGTCGTTATCAAGGTAGTAGGTCAGGAAAATCCTTCTAGGCTCATTACAACTGGGTACTATGTCCCATAAAGACACATTACAACTAGTCATGTGAGTCGTTGTCAGGGCAGAAAGATCAGAACTCAGAAAATTTTCAAGGACCAAAAACCCAGGGCATTATATACGCCTCCCTTAGGATCATTCATCCTCGAATGATAAGACAAGACATTTATTAGCACGATTAGACTCCAAATGCAACCACATATACCTTTAACAAAGGTAGAAAAGAAAGATACCTAGGAAATTACAATTTCCTTTAAGAATGATAGAAAACAAAATATTAAGAAATGCATATACCTCAAGCATGATTATCAAGAGCGAGAAACAAGAAAGGATATTTCGATTTTATGACTTCTTTAGCTTCCCACATAGCTCCTTCCTCCAACAAAATACATCTAATAACCTTTATATATGACCACACTCTCTACTAAGTTTTCAACTATGAATAAAACACTCCACCATTCAACCTCTTAACTCTACTGCAAAACACACAACTACGTGACCTGAGCATTTGTTGTATCTCCCTCCCATGTTAAAGCCTAACTCGGAGTTAAAGGTGCTAGTGTAAGCCATGGGACCTAATACTTTACACCACTCCAATATTACTAATCGATCTTATCACAGCAATCAAGTAACCTCAGGTCTTAATTAAAGAGTACTAACCACATAACACAATGGTTTATGCATCTATCAATCACAACATTCAAGCCTGTCTTTATACCCTCTCTTTACGGATATCGCACTAAAAACTAGAAACTTAAACCACTATCGCGAAGGATTTCACCTTATCTCTTTTTCCTAATTATTTCACATAACAAAGGTTCATCTTACTCTTCTATCTTTATCTATAATTTTAGCCTGAGTAGTCACCCTAAAATTTTTATAATAAAGAACATCTACTCCCTCATCAAAAACATTGCTATGCTTCTATAACAACTACTATCCTAACACAAGAATCAAGAATGAGGGGGTTACTTCTCAATTACGACACCTACTTTTCATACTACTCAAGGTGTGACACGGTATAATAAGCATGAAGTACTTTGTAACAACCACCTAGGTTATAAATAGAGGGTCATTCTGACATAAACATACTATAGCACAAGTCGTTAGGACTGGGCATCGAAAGAAACATAACTGCATAGGTCATAGGTAATATAACATAAAGCCGAGACTTATATTCAAGGAACAAGGCAAGGATTTCTTCTTGAAACCACTGGTTCTTGGAACTAGGCATAACGTGAGATATGAATGTATGGATCATGAGCATCGTGACATGGAGCTTGAACACTCGGAAGCTTGAATTTCTGAGAACCATTATTGCCTTTGGTTCAGGGGCTGGAGTATGAACATACGCAACATATACAATGTAGGATTTAGGAATAAACACAATTAGAATGTGTACAACATAAGTGGAGTGTCATCTTAATCGAAATAGGAAGGTATTGCTAGAATAGGAGCAAATTCACCCCGGCTCTCCCTTGAATCCCACCACTAAGAGAAAATTTAAGACTATCCCTCTATCTCTATCTTACTACACCTATAAAAATAGCACTCTACTCTAAGGGGTATCACCATGGACATGTACTAGGAACACTTGGCTCTCTTATACTTCAAACCTCATCTATCCAGATGCTACCCTCGGATCATCATATTCTTACAAACTCCATGCCCTAATCCATCCATCCAATGACTTAGCCCCCCAATCCATTAGTTTTAACTTGGACCTCCGGCCTATATATCACAACTTTCCCACTCTAGTATTCCCTAAGTCATCAACCTTATCTCGTTCGCACACCTCCATCAAGCCTACCAATTTACTCCTATAAATATTGCATTTATATCCTCGATCTAACGTTCACCTTTAACTAAAATCAGCATCTAAGGTTCAAACTTTGTGTCCAACTATCATCATGCACCACTAATAGAGTACCCCATAAAAAAAAATATATATATATATATATGTCCACCTAAAAAGGAAGTCACCCTAAATTCCTTATTCACCTACCGATAACCTATATATATATGGAGGAAACCATCCTCCCTACGTAAAAACAGAAGCACCCCACGGAGAAACACTAGGGCGGACAAACCCTTATCAAGAGGATCTTTTAAAAGCTCCTTAAATTATTTCAACCAAATAGGAGTCTTTTCGTAAGAAAGGATAGACATCGGATGATTGTTCGGAAGGAGATTAATCCCAAAAATCCATTTCCCTATCGGGAGGAACACCAGGAAGATCATCAGGGAACACCTTAGAAAATTCACTCATCACAGGGACAGACAACCAAAAAGGACCTTCAGAATAATAATCCTTAGCATGCACTAGATAGTAGAAGCACCTTTTTGGAAATCTATTTTCAGGTTCTAAGATATGAAATGAGCCTTCCCTTAGGCACTGGGGAATACCTTCCCGATCAATCATCAGCTCATTTTGGAAATAGAAACTGACTCTACGGGTCCAACAATCCAAAGATGCATAGCATGAATGCAACCAATCAATCCCCAAAATCATACCAAAGTTTACAATGTCCAACTCTATTTGATCCACCCAAGTCTCTCTACTACGGACCGATATCACACAACCCCTATAGACCCTTCTAGCCATAATAAAGTCACGCACTGGGGAGGACACCAAAAAATATCCAGAATACACTCAAGATAAAGAAAAACAAAATGAAAGCCACATAAGGGGTCACATAAGAGAGAGTAGACCTCAAATCATGAAAGCAATACACATCACAAGGAATGAATTATAACATACCTTCAATGATAGCTGGTGATGCCTCAGACTTAGGGTAGGTAGCAAGAGTATAAAGACAATTTTATCTAGTTCCAATATCAGAAATAGCACCTCTTGGTGCAAAAACCGAAGAGATAGCAACCAAAATCTTATTAACCCCAGTAGAAACACTAACCAAAGGATAATTCCACTGCATATGACCAATTTGACCATACTTGAAGCATTGATTCATCCCCACATAACAAAACCTATGATGCCACTAACTACAAAATCAGCAAGGATGGTAGGAAGGGATTAATTAGGGTCCACTAAACTGATATTCAGCAACCTGTGCCCTAGGACCAACACCATTTTAAAAATAATGATCACTGGATGGTTTTGGATAAGGGGCTTTAGTCGATGGGTATAAACTAGAATTTCCCCTGCTCCCTTTCTTAGTCTACTGTCTCTCATGTCTACCACTACTATGATAACCTTCACCCTTCTTTGAATTTTTAAACTTCTTATTCTGCCTCTTCCCCATCTTATCTTGATTCCTTTCTCCCATCAACAAGACTAGACTGGCGTGATAGAAAGACTACTATCTAGGTCAACAGATGAATAAAACAGCAGAACTCACCATTAGACATTTTTCCTTGAGGTGTGCGAAGTGGACCAGGGGGAACAAATGGAACTCCATGAGGGCAATTAGAATCAGCGACCCTAGATCGAGTGTGTACCCTAGGGGTAGGATGAGTTCTGTCCAAATTATCCTCAGATGAGGTAGAAGAGTTTCCACGAGCATTAGATTTTTTAGGAGGCATGATCTGAAAAAGTGAACATATGGGAATTGGAGGAGATTTCATGACTTTAGATGCTATAGCCCAAAAAATAGATCACAAAAAAGGGAAACATTCCTAAATTTGTGATAGCCTCTCTCTTATAAGTGTGGCACACTACACACCCAAAAAAGAGACTCTACTAGACATGGCGTTGTTAGACATCCAATCCAAACTTGGTTCTAATACCATATTTGTCATGACCCAAACCAGGGCCTGGTCGTGATGGGTATCTCAAGTCCCACATAGACTGGAGACCACCCCCTGCACCTAACCAAGTAAACATAATATTCCTAGTGTCGAATAAATTCTGAATATATAGCAAAATAGATTAAAGAATAAATAATATAGCTATGATTAATATCCAACAACCTAGATGAAAGAATTGACCAACACCTAAGTCCCATAGTAATCCAATAAAGCCTTCTAAAAATGAACCAAGACTAAATATCCATAAAGTGTAAGGACATGCCCCCGACTATAGCCAAAAATAAGCCTACACAATCTGAGACATAAGAGACTAAACATGAAATATAGACTTCCAATGTATAAAAGCTCACCACTCCAATGTCAACTCACAAACCAACCCAAAATTTGTATCACTGTTTAGGAAAAGTAGATGTTTGGCCAATTCTTGCATCGTGTGAGGATACAATGTCAAAGACGGTTAGCAGGATGAATGCTAGCATGTAACTCAAGGATGAGTATAACATAACTCCATGATCAATAGTTTCAAACTCATTAAATAACCAATGAATATAATCAAATGCATATAAATATATATATATATATCAATGTCGGGATAGGGAACAGGGCTTAACATGCACTTTAAAAACTTTAACCTATGTTGTATAGCCCAACTATTATATAATAGTACCCATGGTATATATGGGTCTCATATCTCACCCCTTGTTGGACCCTAGTGTGTGTAGCTGCACGATCTAGAGAAAGATCATATATACACACACTAGGGACTCAAACCATCCAATTATATACAAAGGTGACTTAAGCACCAGATTATGAAATATCATATGGGGGACTTGAATCCTCTAATCATAATAAAAATAATAAGGTGGAATCAAACCACCTAGCCACAAGCAAGGGAAATCAAAACCTTAAGCCAAAACGACCCCTACATTAGCTAGCACGATTTCCAGTGTCGGTTAATCAGACCTCCACTTTCATGACTCAGCTATACAATCCTCTATTAAAGCCTAATTAAAAACATTAAAAACATATTCCTAATTATGTAAACCAATTATACATCAATTATGCACTAAGGCATTTATAATGCCCCAAAATCTAATTTCCTAGGATGCCACACGGTGCTCTAAACTACAAGTAGTCCTGAGCTAGCCCTGGCTGCTTTTTACTAAGTTTGGATCTCAAAATAGGGAAAATTAATATAAAAGCATAATAAATGAGGAAATATTATCTGAAACATACTAATCTCACAAGTCTTGGGAAAACAACACTGAGAAATCTGAATACTGAATCAAAAGCTTAAAACTGAATCTAGTAGTCTAAAAGGCCTCTACTGACTGAATCTAGAGAGTCACTGGGACAAGCCGCGTTTAGTCAAGCTATTTGAAATGAATAGAGAAACATCTATTAATAAATTAAAAATATGAACAGCCAAGTCCCCAAAATATGAGGACTCACCAACTGCTGGGATGTAGATGAGATGCTAGAAAATCTCTCACGCTACTAAGACAGAGCACCTGAACCTACATTATAAGGAAATGTAGTGCATAGGCATATAAGTGGATCAGTACTTTGAGGATGTACTGAGCATGTGGGATGAATGCAATAAGTAAACAATATCATCATAATTTATAAAAAAAGATCATGCATGCTAAACGTAAATGACTCACATAGGCTTGAGTAATCTGAAAACTGAAGATCATAAATCGTGAATAAAAAAGTATATAATATGAATCTTGTTAGCCATTACATTCAGTTCTAAATCTGTTCTTTCTGAAAACTACTACATCATCTTGTCAACTTGTAAGGGAAATACTTCATCTCAAGACTTTAAGAATCTTAAAATCATAGCTTTTAAAACATATGCTTTTATCTTAAGGCTTTAAACCAATAGACTATTTTAAGAGTAGGGGACATCTTTTTGGGAGGTTCTTCTAACCGACATAAACTATGTGAGCATTCATGGAGTCCCACATCTTGCCCAAGTTGGGTTAAGTTGTTCTACCCTTGCTATCAAAATAGAACTTCTTATCTTAAGTGATCATAACTTAGTAATCTACGTAGAAGTGGGAATAATCTTAATCCTATGGTGGCACGTATTCCTATGATGGAACGTAGTTTTGGGGCATGAAACCCTGGTAACATACCCATCTCAGTGCTAAATACTATTCCCATTCTTATGCTTAGGATCTTAAGAAGTCTACTTCAGAAAATGTAGCACAAGGGTTTATAAGAAAAACCAATTATGCTCTTTCTTTCTTTAAATCTCTATTCATATAGACAAAGTGGATTCTTTATCTTAGCTCAGGACCAAAAAGGTCAAATCTTTATAGAAAAATCTAAGAATAATCTCATCTTAGGGTGCTCATAGCACAAACAAATCTTAAAATAGCCATCCTAATTAGGGCTCATGACCCATGTAGCAAACTAATGTTAAAATATCATAATATTCATGCTTGGTGATGCAAACATTTATAAATCAACTTAAAATCTAGAGATTTCTGCAATATACATGAAAATATGAACATAAACATGCAATTCAACTTATAAATCATTGGAAATCTCATAAACTCATAAATAGCAATATTTGGTATAAACCCTACCTTCAATTTCATGAGAAACCACATAAAATTTCAGTAAATTTGTAATTAAAATAAGTTTTGGGCACAAGAAAGAAAGGACTATCCTTGTTCATAACCCCACATACCTTGATTGATGATCATGCTAAAACTTGAATCTTGGATTCCTATTGATGCTTAGGAGATGAATCTTTAGAGTTATTGTATTGGGATTCCTAAATATTGAATTACCTTGGAGAATTAATGGAGGAATTTAGATTTCTTGGGGAGAAAGTTTTATGATCTAGGATTTTCTTTGAGAGTATTTTGGTGAAAAGTGAATGTAATATGCTTAGGATAGATTAAATCATCTGTTATTCACGACTTAGGGCTTGGCAAAAGAACAAAGAGACCCTTTTAAATTTTTACTCAGAACTGGGGAAATTCTCGAATTTGGCCTACAATGTGACATGCCATGATAGCAGTAGCCTACTGGAAACTGCCAATTGGGACCTGGAAAGACATCGTGATGTGGAGCTATCGCAATGATCTGCTATATTTCCATTTGGGCCATCACCAAAATATGCCACCATCGTGGTGAGCCACTGGAAATGGATAAATGGGAAAAAGGGCTTCTTCGCAATTCTAAGAAATCGCAGAATTTCACTAGATCTTGATGAATGGAAAATTTGACCACTCCACAATGTGCCAATATTACGGATCTCACTGGTATTTGACAATTGTAATTTAAACCATCTTGGCAATGCGCTAAGGACCCAAATCACGGTGTTTTATGACTGAAGCTTAAAATAGCCCTAACTTCTCACTCGGTCATCGAATTTAGACAAATCTCATATCGTTGGAAAGCCTATTAAATTTCCCACACAATAGGAGGTCTAAATCTAGAAAATTCTACATGAAATAATTATTCTTCATTTTGGAATCTATCCCTTAACATTCTAAGGACTAATTTTAGCTAGAAAAGGTACGGCGTACTATAATATCTACCTCTTGGGAACATTCGTCCTCGAATGTGGCTAGATAAGCTGAGAGTGCTGAGGAATATAAGGCTATAAGATATCATGCACAACTAAAATAAATTGAACAACTGAATCTAAATCATTCTGAGATTCTAAGTAATTCTGTGAATGCATGAACTTACATGAGGCCAACTATATAGCTGAATATATGATTAGAGAAGAACTGAATCAAGGAAGAGTATTACCTTCGGCTAAATCTGAGTTTGCGAAGAAAAAGTTAGGGTACTTAGCCCGCATATCTACTTCTGCTTCCCAAGTGGCACCCTCAACAGACTGATTCCGCCAAAGAACTTTGACCAAGTGAACTTCTTTGTTCCTTAGTCTACGGATCTGAAGATCTAAAATCTAAACTAGAATCTCTTCCTATGAAAGGTCATTCTGAATATATGAGATTTCTAAAGAAACTACCCTAGTGGAGTCACCCATGTACTTCTTAAGCATAGAGGCGTGGAATACATGATGAACGATTGATAAGTCTACGAGAAACTCAAGCTCATAAGCTACTTTCCCAACACAACCCAAAATTTGGAAGGGACCAACATACCGGAGAGTAAGCTTCCCCTTTTGACTAAATCTCTTCACCCCTTTCATGGGTGAAATTTGTAAATATACTAAATCACCTACCTCAAATGCGAGGTCCCTTCTTCTCATATTAGCATAGGATTTCTGATGACTCTGGGCTATTTTCAATCTATCTCTAATCAACTTAACTTTCTCCATAGCTTCAAACAATACATTAGGCCTAAGCAAAGCAGCCTCACCTACTTTAAACCAATTTATGGGTGATCTACATCTCCTCCCATAAAGAGCCTAAAATGGGGCCATCTGAATTCTAAAATGGTAACTGTTATTATAAGCGAACTCAATAAATGGTAAATGCTCATCCCAACTACCTTTGAAATTAAAAACACATGCCCTCAACATATCCTCTAAAGTTTAGATGGTCCTTTCTTCTTGGCCATCTGTCTGAGGGTGGAAAACTGAACTAAGATGGACTTGGGTACCAAGACCCTTCTGAAAAGCTCTCTAGAACTAGGAAGTAAACTGAGTACCTCTATCTGAAATGATGGACAAAGGCACTCAATGCAATTTGAGTAACTCTCGGATATACAACTTAGCATAATCCTCAGTTTAATAAGATGTGTGAACTGGCAAAAAATATGCTTAGTCAATCTGTCTACAACAACCCAAATCGAATCATGATGATGACGCAAATGGGGTAAACCAGTCATAAAATCCATATTCACCTCTTTCCACTTCCAAATGGGAATACCAAACTCTTGCAATGTACAACCAGGTCTTTGGTGCTCCACCTTAACTTGTTGATAAGTTGCATATTTATTTACAAAATCTGCTATATCTCTCTTCATACCACTCCACCAATAGATTTTTTGAAAGTCACGAAACATCTTAGTAGCACCTTGATAAATAGAATAACGTGCACTATGAGCTTCCGCCATAATCTTCTATCTCAAATCATCAACACATGGCACACACAATCTCTTCTGGTATCAACACACTATCCCTCCTTCGGAGAAAACCTCTACCTTTTGGTCTTTAACTGACTCCTTCAATTTGACCAAACTAGAATACATATCTTGTTTCTCCTTTACTTCCAAAACTAGGGAAGATTCGGAACTACTCTGAACCCAAACATTCCCTTCAGTTGAGTCCACCAACTTAACACCCAATCTAGCCAAATGATGAACTTCTCAAGCTAACTCTTTATTATCATTCTCCACAAAAGCAACACTGCCCATAGATAATATACTAAGAGAATCTTCTACTATATTGGCCTTGCCTGAATGATACGACACACTCATGTCATAATCTTTCAATAATTCTAACCACCTTTCCTGATGAAGATTCAACTCCCTCTGAGTAAATACATACTACAGACTTTTATAATCCATGAACATATTAATATGCACACCATACAGATAGTATCTCCAGATTTTCAAAGAAACCACCACTGCAGCTAACTCAAGATCATGGGTTGGGTAATTCTTTTTTGAGGCTTCAACTGTCTAGAGGCATAGTCTATAACCTTACCTCTCTGTATTAACATACAACCCAAACCAACTCTAGAGGCATCATAATACACTATAAAACCATCTATACTATCGGGTAATGCTAAAACTGGGGCTGAAGTGAGTCGAGTCTTCAACTCCTAAAACCTCTTCTCGCAGGAATCTGACCACTGTAACTTAACTTTCTTTTGGGTCAATCTAGACATAGAAGATGTAATAGATAAGAAACCTTCAAAAAAATGGTGGTAATAACCAGCTATACCTAAGAAAATCCTAACGTCAGATGGAGAGATAGGTCTAGGTCAATTTTTTACGGCTTCTGTCTTTTGGGGATCAACTCTAATCCATCAGTGGAAATAATATGACTGAGAAAGGGTACTGATCTTAACCAAAATTCACACTTACTGTATTTGGCAAAAAATTGATGATCTCTAAGAGTTTCCAAGACAATTGTAAGATGATCTACATGGTCATCCTCACTACGGGAGTACACAAGGATATCATATATAATTACTGTGACAAACATGTCTAGATACTATTTGAACACTCAGTTCATGACGTCCATGAAAGTTACAGAAGCATTGGTTAGCTCGAAAGACATGACTAGAAACTCAAAATAACCGTAACAGGTCCTGGAAGCTGTTTTTCGAATATCACATTCCCTTACCTTTAAGATGATAGCCAAATCTAAAGTCTATCTTTGAGAAATAACTTGCACCTTGTAATTGATCAAACAAATCATCAACTCTAGGAAGAGGGTGTTTCTTCTTGATTGTGACCTTATTCAGCTGATGATAATCAATGCATATTCGCAAAGAACTATCTTTCTTCTGAACGAATAGGATGGGAGTGCCCCATGGAGAAAAATAAGGCCTTATAAAACCTTTATCTAAAAGATCTTTGAGTTGCTCTTTCAACTCCTTAAGCTCAGCAGGAGCTATATGATAAGGAGGGATAGAAATAGGCTGAGTATCTGGGAGAATTGTCAATACCGATGTTTATTTCCCTATTGGGAGGTACTCCTGGGAGATCTTTTAGAAAAACTTCAGGAAACTCATTGACTACTCAGACGGACTGAATTGTTGGAGTCTCAGACTTAGTGTCCTTGACTTCAACTAGATGATAGATATACCTTTTGTAAATCAATTTTCTAGCTTTGAGATAAGATATGAAATGACTCTTGGGAGACACTGAATATCTTGACCACTCAAATGCTGAATCATCTAGGAACTAAAACTTCACCACTCGGGTGTGATAATCTATTAAAGCATAACAGGAATGGAGCCGATCCATACCAAGGGTAAGATAAAAATCAACCATATCTAACTCTATCAAGTCTTCTAACATGACTTTATGAAGGATAGTGATAGGAAACTTTTTATAGATTTGTTTAGTAATAACTGACTCACCTACTAGAGTAGAAACCAAGAAGGGCACAGGGATCTTTTCAGAATTTGTCTCAAAATTTACTGCAAATAATGGGGTCACATAAGAGAAACTTGACCCAGGGTTTAACAACACATAAATATCAAAATAAAAGACACGATGCATACTAGTAACAACATTTAGTGAATCTTCCTACTCCTAGCTAGATGGTAAAGTATAAAACCGATTCTGGCATTGACCGGCACCATACTGGATGATGTGCCCTGAGGAGGAGCTAGGCGACCTAGAGGATCTGGTGCATAATTATCCTGAGTCTGGGGATGAACATCTCTGTTTCCCTATTTAGCATATAGGAACTCTTTAATTCTATGACCCGGCTAGCCATAACCATAACAACCTTTTCGACCCCACAAATACTCACCCGGATGGGCCTTACCACACCTAGTACATGGTGGATAACTGGGCTTACCACTCATACTATTCTGAGATCTGGACATGGAAGACTTACCCTACTGTTCCTACTTATTTCTTGGTGCAGGAGAACTGGCTAAAGAAGGTATAGGCATAGATGAACTATTCTGAAACTGGGAATGGTTTCCTCCTCCAGACCTATTCTGACCATGATCAAACCTCTCTATTCTAGCCCTCTTATTTACTCTCTCTCTTTTCTTCAACTTCTTTGTCTTAATTTGCTGAACATACATCATCAATCTAGAAAGATCTATGTCTCCAATAAGCATAGTAGTCTTACACTTCTTAACTACCAACCTAGACACACCGGTCACAAACTTACCCATGCTTGACCTAGGGTCAGCCATCTGATCAGGGGCATACTTAGACAACTAGTTAAACTTGAGGCAATAATCTTTCATTGTCATTGAGTCGTACCTCAGGTTCATGAACTCTTATATCTTAGCTTCCCTCATCTCACGTGGGAAGAACTTGTGTAAAAGTGCATCCTAAAATATCTGCCAAGTCATGGGAGCTACATTCTTTCCTCTACTTTTCTTCCACATCACTACCCAATCATATTCAACATTATTTAGCCTAAAGAATGCCAATTGTACACTCTTCTTTTCTGAAACATGCATAATTTGGGTGATCTTCTTCACCTCATCTAGATAAAGCTGTGGTTCCTTACCTGCTTTTGACCCAAAGAATTCTAGCAGGTTCATTCTTATAAAATCATAAATTTTGGCTCGGCTAAGTCCCCATCTTTCTAAAGCGAGGCTACAGCCTGTCAGTTGCCCTGAACATTAGCTGTCATAATTTGGGCTAGTGCCTAGAAGGCAGCTCAAATCTCTACATATGACACATTCTCGTTCAAAGGATCTGCGGGCTGAGGTGGCTAGTTATCATTTTTGCGAGCTCGGTGAAGAGGAATTTCTTATCATATGAAAGCACGAGTTAGAAGCAGAAAGAGACACTGAATGCATGATAGATCATGAAAGAAGGGATGATTTCCTAAAATACTCTATAGCCTCTTGTTCATAGAGTGGCAAGCTTCACACCGATGATCAAGACTCTATGTAACATGGTTTGTCTGACTCCCTAGGACTCTCTAAACCTTAGACTCTAATACCAAATTTGTAACACCCAAAAATCTAATTTCTCGGGATGCCACATGGTGCTTTGGACTACAAGTAGTCCAGAGCTAACCCTGGTTGCTTTCTACTAAGTTTGGATCTCAAAATTGGGGAAATGAATATAAAAGCATAATAAATACAAAAATCTTATCTGAAACATACTAATCTCACAAGTCTTGGAAAAACAACACAATGAAACATGAATACTTAATCAAAAGTTTAAAACTAAATCTAGTAGTCCGATAAGCCTTTACTGACTATATCTAAAGAGTCACTGGGACAGGCCCCAACTGACACAAACTTTATGAAATAAATACAAAAATATCTATTAATAAACTGAAAATATAACTAGCAAAGTCCCCGAACTATGAGGACTCACCAACAGCAGAGAGATAGATGAGATGCTCAAAAATCACTCACGTTATTGAGACTGAGCACCAGAACATATATTATAAGACCCTGAAGCATATAGGCGTATATATAGATCAGTACTTTAAGGATGTATTGAGCATATGGGGGTGAATGGAATAAGCAAACAATATCATCATAATTTATAAAAAAAGATCATACATGCTAAACGTAAATGACTCACATAGGCTTGAGTAATCTGAAAACTGAAGATCATAAATCATGAACAATAAAGTATATAATATGAATCTTGTGATCCATTACATTCAGTTCTAAAATTTGTTCTCTCTGAAAGTTACTATATCATCTTGTCAACTTGTAAGGGAAATACTTCATCTCAAGACTTTAAGAATCTTAAAACTATAGCTTTCAAAACATATAATTTTATCTTAAGGCTTTAAACTAATAGACTGTTTTAAGAGTAGGGGATATATTTTTGGTAGGTTCTTCTAACCGACATAAACTATGTGAGCATTCATGTAGTCCCACTTCTTACCTACATTGGGTTGAGTCGTACTACCCTTTCCATCAGAATAGAACTTCTTATCTTAAGTGATCACAATCCTAGTCATCCACGTAGAAGTGGGAATAATCTTAATCCTACGGTGGCACGTAGTTCTGGGGCATGAAACCTTGGTAACATACCCATCTCGGTGCTAAATACTACTCTCACTCTTAAGCTCAAGATCTTAAGAAATCCACTTCAAAAAATATAGCACAAGGGTTTACAAGAAAATAAATTATGCTCTTTCTTTCTTTAAATCTCTAGTCATATAGACAAAATGGATTCTTTATCTTAGCTCAGGACCAAAAACGTCAAATCATTATAGAAAAATCTGAGAATAATCTCAGTTTAAGGTGCTCATAGCACATATAAAGCTTGAAATAGCAATCTTAATTAGGAATAATGACCCATGCATCAAACTCAAGTTAAAACATTATAATATTCATGCTTGGTGAAGTAAACATTTATAAATCAACTTAAAAATCTGGAGATTTCTGCAATATGTATGAAAACATGAACATAAACATGCAATTCAACTTCTAAATCATTGGAAATATCATAAACACATAAATAGAAATATTGGGTATAAACCCTAACTTCAATTTCATGAGAAATCACATAAAATTTCAGTAAATTTGTTATTAAAATAAGTTTTGGGCACAAGGATGAAACGATTAACCTTGTTCATAAACCCAAATACCCCAATTGATGATCTAAGATGCTAAAACTTAAATCTTGGATTCCTATTGATGCTTTGGAGATGAATCCTTAGAGTTCTTGTATTGGGATTCCTAAATCTTGAATTTTCTTGGAGAACTAATGAAGAAATTTGGATTTCTTTGAAAGAAAGTTTGATGATCTAGGGTTTTCTTTGAGAGTATTTTGGTGAAAAGTGAATGTAATATTCTTAGGATGGGTTAAATCATCTGTTATTCATGACTTAGGGCTTGGGAAAAGACCAAAGAGACCCTTTTAAATTTTTACTCGAAACTAGAAAAATTCCGAATTTGGCCCACGGCGCAACACGCGATGATCGTAGTGGCCTATTGGAAATTGCCAACTAAGACCTGGAAAGACACCACGATGTGGAGCTATCTTGATGCTCTGCAAGATTGCTATTTGGGCCATCATCGCGATACGCCACCATCACCACAATGCGCCACCATCACGGTGAGCCACTGGAAATGGACAAACAAGAAAAAGGGCTTCTCCACAACGCAGGAAAATTGCGAAGTTTCACTTGATCTTAATGAATGGGAAATTTGATGTCTCCACAAAGCGCCAATATCGTGGAGTCTTACTAGAATTCTACAATTATCATTTAAACCGTCTTCGCGACACGCTAAAGACCCAAATCATGGTGTTTTATGATTGAAGCCTAAAATAGCCTAATTTCTCACTCGGTCATCAAATTAAGCCGAATCTTATATGGTTGGAAAGCTTATTAAATTTCCCACCCAATAAGAGGTCTAAATCTGGAAATTCCACACTAAATAATTATTCTTCATTTTGAAAGCTATCCCTAAATATTCTAGGGATGGATTTTAGCTAAAAAAAAGGTACGGGGTATTACAGTATTCCATTAGTTATGCCATACCAACATTACTTGCAGGTTTATTATTATGTCGTGTCAATTATTTATCCATCTAGGACTATAACCTATAAGCTAAAGGGCTTCAAAATAGTTAGTCATTTAGGACTCAAACCC